>NC_133328.1:18471830-18576830 GCF_042186555.1 Aquarana catesbeiana
TCCCCCCCCCCCCCCCCCAACCCTTACCTTTTCCCCCCTTTTTTCCCCCTCCCTCTTCCCCCCACTGCACATACACTCCCTGCATCATCACTCATCTTCCACTCTCAACTCTAGGGTGCCTCGTGGCTCTGCATCGCCCTGGGGGGGATTGCCTGTTTTGGTCGCCGCGGCGGGGGGGCCCGCCTCAGCTCCCGACCCGGCATTAGTTCCGGATGGTTGCCGTACCTGGCCATTCACCATTTACCCACAATTGCCGTGAGTACTTTTCAATTTTTGGAGGATTATTTAGCCCTCTGTACCCATTTTTACCTTGGCCCTTGATATTATTATCATTTTTATTTCCAGAAACATGACATGTCTGCTCCTGATGAGTGGTCTTGAACCACGAAACGCGTCGAGCTACCGGTTGTCATTTACTGTCCCAACCCATGTTATACCGAGTTTTACCCCTTAACAGGAATTTGAGGCCAGCTATCAGGCAGGCATTACTTTGTTTTAACCATGTACGCATTCTGACACCTGGTGATCCCTGGTCTATCTTCAATAATATTGCTTATACTCATGTTATTATCCATGTTACCTGTATATCTTTTATATCCTTGATAACTATACTACTGGTCCTTATGTTGATCTTTGGTTATCATTGCTAACATTTTACCAAGTGTTATATTGATATTGTCTGATACCATTGTTTGTATGAACATGCAAATAAGAATTTTATTGACCCACCGTTTGTGTCGGCTTGCAAACCATTGGCTTCATATAAAGTCCCACCTCCTCCTCCTTACCCACTGGCTTTTGCTTGCGGGTTTTCTAGATATTGTGTGACAGGGATGGAAACGTGCGACCTCTACCCGGCGCAGTTTCATATAAAGTCCCACTTCCCCTCCCCCTTGCTGTTGTTTATATGAATAGGGATGGAAGCCCATGGTTTGCTCTATTGCTCTACCTTGATATTACCAGATTGTTATCATCCTGCCCCTATTGATTTCTTGGGAGCCTCACCTGTGTTTACCTTTTTGTCATTTTTACCAGTTCCAATCGCACATGCCATGTTTCTTATCCTGTTACTAGGTTTATCAATTTCATGGTCAACCCCTAAATGGTGGTCCAACCCAATTGTGGGTGGGTGGTTGTGGCTGGCCGGTGGGCCGTCCGGCCCTTGCCTGCCCGGGAGCTGCGATTGGCACTGCCGGCCTCTGGGCCCCCCCCCTCCCCCTTCTTCGCCCGCCTCCCTTGGTGGGCGTGTGTGTAGGGGCGGGGCTTGCCGCCACTGCCCATCGACGTCACGTCACCAGCGGTGGACGTACGCCGCGCCTCCTGGCGCCGCCGCGCCCCTCACGCTGGTTTTCATGCTCGCAGGCTTGGTGGGTTGGTCTCAGCGGCCGCCGACCAATGGTCGGCTTCCCGCTTTGGCTCCTCCCACCCTCGGCCATGCGGACGTGACGTTGGCGGGCCTCCTCGCGGCGGCGTCTATATATGGGCGTCTTGTTCACCTGGGGCGATGCGGCGCTCGAGGTACACTACCGCTACACTTCACCATGGTGGTGGTTGCTCTACACCACCCTGTCACACAGGTAAGCTCACTTCTTACCCTTGTTCGTGCACATGTCATCCTCCAGCTTTCCCATCCCTCTTTCCCTTACTCCATTACTCACTCCACTCACTCACTCACTTCTACATCACGCTCACTCTCCACTCCCCCTCCCCCCCCCCCCCCCCCTTTCCCCTTTTTTACCCCCCTTTCCCCCCCCCCCCAACCCTTACCTTTTCCCCCCTTTTTTCCCCCTCCCTCTTCCCCCCACTGCACATACACTCCCTGCATCATCACTCATCTTCCACTCTCAACTCTAGGGTGCCTCGTGGCTCTGCATCGCCCTGGGGGGGATTGCCTGTTTTGGTCGCCGCGGCGGGGGGCCCGCCTCAGCTCCCGACCCGGCATTAGTTCCGGATGGTTGCCGTACCTGGCCATTCACCATTTACCCACAATTGCCGTGAGTACTTTTCAATTTTTGGAGGATTATTTAGCCCTCTGTACCCATTTTTACCTTGGCCCTTGATATTATTATCATTTTTATTTCCAGAAACATGACATGTCTGCTCCTGATGAGTGGTCTTGAACCACGAAACGCGTCGAGCTACCGGTTGTCATTTACTGTCCCAACCCATGTTATACCGAGTTTTACCCCTTAACAGGAATTTGAGGCCAGCTATCAGGCAGGCATTACTTTGTTTTAACCATGTACGCATTCTGACACCTGGTGATCCTGGTCTATCTTCAATAATATTGCTTATACTCATGTTATTATCCATGTTACCTGTATATCTTTTATATCCTTGATAACTATACTACTGGTCCTTATGTTGATCTTTGGTTATCATTGCTAACATTTTACCAAGTGTTATATTGATATTGTCTGATACCATTGTTTGTATGAACATGCAAATAAAGAATTTTATTGACCCACCGTTTGTGTCGGCTTGCAAACCATTGGCTTCATATAAAGTCCCACCTCCTCCTCCTTACCCACTGGCTTTGCTTGCGGGTTTTCTAGATACTTTTCCTTCCTTCTTCCCTTCCTTCCCTTCCCTTTTTCTTTCCTTCTATCTTTCCTTCTCTCCTTCCTTCTTTCCTGATTTCCTTCTTCAATCCTTCTTTCCTTTTTACCTTCTTTTTCTTTTCTTCTTTCCTTCCTTCTTTCCTGCTTTCTTTTTCTTTCCTTCTTACCTTCATTTGTCCCTTTTTTGTTTCCTACTTTATTTATTGCTTTCCTTCTTACCTTCTTTCTGTCTTACTTTCCTTTTTCTTTTTTTTTTTTTATTCCTTCTTTCCCTCTTTCTTTCCTTCTTTCTTTCTTTTTATTTCTTCTTCCTTTCTTTCCTTTTTTTTCCTCCTTTCTTTTTCTTTCCTTCTTTCTTTTTCCCTTCATTTACATCTTCCCCCATTCATTTTCTCCACATCCTAATCTTTTCTCTTTCTTTCCTTCCTTCTTTCCTTATTTTCTTCTTCATTCTTTCTTTCTTTTTTTTCTCCTTCTTTCCTTTTTACCGTCTTTCTTTTTATAGAAACATAGAAAAGTGACAGCATAAAAAGATTGAGTAGTCCATCGAGCCTCCTTTTTTTGTTTGTTTGTGTTTTGTTTTTTATTCAATTAACCTTGTTGTCTGACTATAGATTCTATTTGCTTTTTCCACTGCCTGGTCACACAGTTTGCTCATTTTGCAATCATCTGAAATAAGCACCCCCAAATCTTTTTCTTCTGTAGTGCTGACTAACACTGTACCCCCAATTTTGCACTCTCTCAGGGGATTATTTTCCCCTGGGTGCATTATTTTACATTTAGAAATATTAAACTGCATTCTCCACGGCATTGACCAATCAATGCCAAATCATGTTCCATGTTACAGACACCTTCAGGGACATCAACCCTATTACACCCCTTGGTGTCATCACCACCCCCCATGCCACCCGCTGTCTGTCGGTTGGTTTGGAACTTACCCCATCTAGGTGGGTAGCGGGTGGCGGGCAGCGAGTCTGTGTCCTCTCCTCCATCACGGCGGCTTCCAGCGTGGGTCTCATCTCCTCCTCCTAGATGCCCAATAGGATTGCCTGTCCTTTCAGCCAATCGGGTGATGGGTCTCAAAACCCGCTTCCCGATTGGCTGGGAGGAGGATCTATTAACCACTTGCCTACCAGGCACTAACACCTCCTTCCTGCCCAGGCCATTTTTCCGCTTTCAGGGCTGTCGCACTTTGAATGACAATTGCGTGGTCATGCTACGCTGTACCCAAACACATTTTTTATCATTTTCTTCACACAAATAGAGCTTTCTTTTGGTAGTATTTAATCACTGCTGGGTTTTTTATTTTTTACAAAAAAAAGACCAAAAATTTTGAAAAAGAAAAAAATGTTTTTTTTTCTGTCAGTAAATTTTGTAACTAAGTATTTTTTCGCCTTCACTGATGTGGGGTGATGAGGCACCGATGGTCACTGATAGGCTGAACTGGTGGGCATTGATGAGTTGGCACCAATGGGCACTGATGAGGTGGCACTGATGAGGAGGCACTAATATGCCACACTTATGGGCACTGATAGGTGGCACTGATGAGCACTGATAGGTGGCACTGATGGGCACTTTTAGGTGGCACTGATGGGCAATAATAGGCGGCACTGATGGGTACTGATAGGCGGCAGTGGCGGGCACTGATGGGCACGGATAGGCGGCACAGATAGGTGGTACAGAGGGGCACTGATGGGCATTAATGGGTGGCACTGATGGGTGACACTGATGGGCATTGATGGATAGCACTGATGGGCATTGAAGGGCATCACTGATAGGCGGCACTGATTGCCAGCGCTGACTGGCATGGCTAATGGGCATTGATTGGTGGCACTTGTGGGCAGTGGTGGGCACTGATTTCTGCCACTGGTGGGCACTGTATGCTGGCATTGGTGGGCAATGGTGGGTACTGTATTGTGACACTATATTTCTTTATTGTAATCAGGGCACTGATGATCAGTGCCCTGATTACATTCCTACATGTTCCCCTGTGAGGAGATGCCGCTGATCGGCTCTCCTCGCCACACCCTCTGTCAGTGAGAGGCGAGGAGAGCTGATTACCGGCATCTCCGTGTTTACATGTGACCGGCTGTGATTGGACACAGCCGATCACATAGTTAAAGAGCCGCAGACGCTCAATGTCCTAGCAACACAGCGTGGCCGTGATCGCCGCGCTGTGCGCCCGCGTGGGCACGTGAGTGCGGCCGCTCTGGGATGACTTTATATGATGTCATTTGACGGTGGGCAGGCGGCAACCAGTTAATCTATTACAGAAAATATGGGGAAAATTCATCCAGCCTGCACAAATGTCACACACATTTGTGCAAACTGGGCGAATTTTCCTCATATTTTCTGTAATAGATTAACCCCTATGAGTGCCAGCTACATCTAGTGTCTTAAATGCAGTATACCTTTCTAAAACTACTTCCGCAAGAAAGTATACTTCATTTTGGCCACTAGGTGGAGCTGATGGTCAAAGGAATTAATCTATCACAGTAAATATGGGGAAAATTCATACAGCTTGTAAAATGGATGTGATATTCGTCCAACAAATGTTTTAATAAAAATGGGCAAGAAAGCCCTAAAAAGGACATGTTGGTGTGTGGACTGCGTTCTTCAAGCACTACATTTGAGCTGATCACCACAAGCCCCATGATTCAAAGTTATGCCCCCTGGTTGTACGGCAATCAGTGTGTGCAAGCAGCATTTCAGGGATGAATGCATTTGTCTCCGGAGAAATTGCTCTTATTCCCTGTTGATAATATAGATACACTTCTCACATGCTGACAGCTTTGGGTTGGGAGAACACACGCCAGCTGTGTAAGGTTGAAGATTTTTTTTCTGGTAATTGTTTTGTTAGGAGAATAAATTAGGCTCATCGATCTTTTGAGTTCTAAATGATTCCAAAAGATTAAAATACGCTTCTAAAAAAATTGATTGTAAATATTCTTCATAGGAATACCAGTGCCTGGCAGTATTCAGATGTCTCTAGACCAGGGGTCTCCAAACTGCAGGCCCGAGGGCCAGATGCAGCTCCTTTGCCCTCTCCTTGCTTTTATCCGGTCCTGGGGGCACTATTTCATCCACTAATGCCAACAATGGGACACAATTCCTCCCAATAACACCAACAATTGGGGCACAATTCCTCCTAATGACACCAACAATGGGGAACAATTCCTCCCAATGACACCAACAATGGGGCACAATTTCTCCTAATGACACCAACAATGGGGCACAATTTCCCCAACTGACACCAACAATGGGGCACAATTACGCCTAATGACACCAACGATGGGGCACATTTCCTCCTAATGACACCAACAATGGGGCAAAGTTCCTCCTAATGACACCAAGGATGGGGCACAATTACTCCCACTAAAACAAACGATGGGGCATTATGTTTTCCCACTGATGTCGGGACCTTTTCTACTCCCAATAACCACAGTCCGGGCCCTCTAAAGACTGAAAGACAGTAAACTGGCCCTTTGTTGAGAACGTTTGGACACCCCTGCTGTAGACATAGAGCTACATAGCAGTGCAGGTCCTACCTTTAACAGACATGGCACCAGTGAGTGCCATGTCCCCGCTGACAGCTGAATGTAAAGTAGGGATGAGCCGAACACCCCCCCAGTTCGCGGCAGAACATGCGAACTGACAAAAAGTTTGTGCGAACATTCGAACACCATTAAAGTCTATGGGACTCAAACGTGAAAAATCAAAAGTGCTAATTTAAAGGTTATGTGCAAGTTATTGTCATAAAAAGTGTTTGGGGACCCGGGTACTGCCCCAGGGGACATGTATCAATGCAAAAAAAAGTTTTACAAATGCCCATTTTTTCGGGAGCAGTGATTTTAATAATGCTTAAAATGAAACTATAAAAGTGAAATATCCCTTTAAATATCATGCCTGGGGGGTGTCTATAGTATGCCTGTAAAGTGGTGCATTTTTGCCGTGTTTAGAACAGTCCCTACAGCAAAATGACATTTATAAAGGAATAAAAGTAATTTAAAACTGCTTGCAGCTGTAATATAATGTCGGGTCCCGGCAATATAGATGAAAATCATTGAGAAACACGGCATGGGTCCCCCCCCCCAGCCCATTACCAGGCCCTTTGGGTCTGGTATGGATAATAAGGGGAAATCCACACCCAAATTAAAAAAAAAAAAAAAAAAAAGGCGTGGGGCCCCCAGGCCCTATATACTCTGAACAGCAGTATACAGGCGGTCCCCGGGTTACAAACAAGATAGGGACTGTAGGTTTGTTCTTAAGTTGAATCTGTTTGTAATTTGGAACAGGTAAATTTTTTAAGTGTAGCCCCAGCCAAAAAAAATCTATTTTTAAGCCTTCTGGATAACATAGGGAAGGGTTATCACCCCTGTAACATTTGTTTTGCTGTCTGCGACCCTGTTCAGAAGATTTCACCTCACTTTCTGTCCCAATGACAATTGGATTTTGAAAATTTGGGGTTATTAGGGAAACAAGGATTGGTGATAAAGGATCATATTATCTCTTACAGGAGAGAATTTCCCTTCCTAGGGGTAGATTTCCTCTCACTTCCTGTTGTCTCCCTCTGTTTGTAAGTAGGAGTCGTTTGTAAGTTGGATGTTTGAAAATAGGGGACCGCCTGTATATACTATACGGCCTGCCCTATATAATCTATGGAAAATTGGGCCTTAGGTGTTGGTAGTACCAGAACACTGTAAGCCCTCACAGTTACTCTTGGTGGGCGCAGGAAGGGCCCTGCTATGAAATATTATATCAAGAATTGTAAATACATGCCACTGTTAAACAGGGGCACAAAAATTGGGCCGGTGGTGGTGGTGGTGGTGCCACAACACTGTAAGCCCTCACAGTTACTCTTGGTGGGAGCAGGAACAGGCCCTGCTGTGAAATATTATATCAAGAATTGTAATTACATGCCACTCTTAAACAGGGGCACAAAAATTGGGCCGGTGGTGGTGGTGGTGCCACAACACTGTAAGCCCTCACAGTTACTCTTGGTGGGCGCAGGAACAGGCCCTGCTGTGAAATATTAGATCAAAAATTGTAATTATGCACCCCTTTTAAACAGGGGCAGAAAAATTGGGCCTTAGGCAGTGGTGGTGGTGCCACAACACTGTAAAACCTCACAGATACTCTTGTTGAGCCCAGGAACGGGCCCTGCTGTGAAATATTAGATCAAAAATTGTAATTATGCGCCCCTTTTAAACAGGGGCAGAAAAATTGGGCCTTAGGCAGTGGTGGTGGTGCCACAACACTGTAACCCCTCACAGATACTCTTGTTGAACGCAGGAACGAGCCCTGCTGTGAAATATTTGATCAAAAATTGTAATTACACGCCACTGTTAAACAGGGGCAGAAAAATTGGGCCTTAGGCAGTGGTGGTGGCGCACTGAACCAAAAATGTTCTTAGAAGCTATCATCATGAAGATTGAGGAGCAATAGGATAGTCACTCAGCATAATATGATAGTCAGCATAGGCAGCCTTCAAGGGATCCCACATCCATAGAAAAATCAATTGGTTACATCAGCATCAGGTGCTTGGTAGCTGGTGATCCAAAACTGATTCATTTTTATGAATTTGAGCCGATCAACAGAGTCTGTGGACAGGCGCACTCCATGATCGGTTACAAAGCCTCCAGCAGCACTGAATGTGCGTTCAGAAAGAACGCTGGATGCAGGACAGGCCAGTAGCTCAATTGCATATTGAGCAAGCTCTGGCCAGTGGTCCATCCTCAAGACCCAGTAACCCAGTGGATGTTCTGTTGGAAAGGTCTCCAAGTCTGATCTTGCCCCTAGATATTCCTGCACCATGTAGTTCAGACGCTGGTGATGGTTGCTGGAACTGATCAGACCTTGGCGCTGAGGACTGAAGAATTGTCTGAAGGCATCGGTCAGCTGACCACCTTCTCCAACGCTCTTTCTGTGACTGAATGAAGCCTCAGCAACACGTTGTCCAGCACCAGGAAATTGTAACCTCCCAGGCTCTGGAAACGCATTGCACAAACCTTTCTGCAAGGCCTCCCAAAGATGTTTCATCCTCTGCTCCCTCTGCAAAGGCTGGATAAGTTCTGCAACCTTACCCTTGTAACGTGGATCTAGAAGGGTTGCCAGCAAGTAATGATTGCTCTCCTTGATACCACAAATCCTAGGGTCCTTTCGCAGGCTTTGCAGGATCAGAGAGGCCATGTAGCTTAAGTTTGCAGAGGCATTAGATCCTGAGTCCTCTGGGTCACTAAGGATCACATGATCCGCAACCACCTCCTCCCAGCCACGTACAACTCCATGGGTTTCTGGGGGCTGAAAACGATTCCTTGAAGACTGCTGCTGATGCTGAGTGTTATCCTCCACCTTCATGCTGACATAATCCTCCTCCTGTTCTTATTCCTGTGTGATCGAAGGGCTCGCAGCAATACTATCTGGATAAAGGGGGCCTTGAGGGGTAAGGAAGTCCTCCTCTTCATCCCGCTGTTCTGCCTCAAGTGCCCTGTCTAGGGATGAGCTTCGAGTTCAAGTCGAACTCATGTTCGACTCGAACATCGGCTGTTCGCCAGTTCGCTGAACAGCGAACAATTTGGGGTGTTCGCGGCAAATTCGAATCCCGCGGAACACCCTTTAAAAGTCTATGGGAGAACTCAAAAGGCTTATATGCAAGTTATTGTCATAAAAAGTGTTTGGGGACCCGGGTCCTGCCCCAGGGGACATGGATCAATGCAAAAAAAGTTTTAAAAATGGGCATTTTTTCAGGTGCAGTGATTTTAATAATGCTTAAAGTGAAACAATAAAAGTGTAATATTCCTTTAAATTTCATACCTGGGGGGTGTCTATAGTATGCCTGTAAAGGGGCGCATGTTTCCCGTGTTTAGAACAGTCTGACAGCAAAATGACATTTCAAAGGAAAAAAGTCATTTAAAACTACTCGCGGCTATTAATGAATTGCCGGTCTGACAATACACATAAAAGTTAATTGATAAAAACGGCATGGAAATTCCCCACAGGGGAACCCCGAACCAAAATTTAAAAAAAAATGACGTGGGGGGTCCCCCTAAATTCCATACCAGGCCCTTCAGGTCTGGTATGGATATTAAGGGGAACCCCGCACCAAAATTTTTTTTAAAAATGGCGTGGGGTCTCCCCAAAAATCCATACCAGACCCTTATCCGAGCACGCAACCTGGCAGGCCGCAGGAAAAGAGGGGGGGTGAGAGAACGCCCCCCTCCTGAACCGTACCAGGCCACATGCCCCCCACATGCCCCCCAAAACATCTTGTCCCCATGTTGATGGGGACAAGGGCCACATCCCTTGCCAGGTGGTTGTGGGGGTCTGTGGGTGGGGGGCTTATCGGAATCTGGAAGCCCCCTTTACCAAGGGGACCCCCAGATCCCGACCCTCCCCCCTGTGTGAAAGCATTTAAATAAAAGGAATTTTCAAAAACTGTCTCTTGTCATTTTTAACATTTTTGACAGTTTTTTTGTGAAATGGTACCATTTCACACCGGGGGGGAGGGCCAGGATCTGGAGGTCCTCTTGTTAAAGGGGGCTTCCAGATTCCAATAAGCCCCCCACCCGCAGACCCCCACAACCACCGGGCAAGGGTTGTGGGGATGAGGCCCTTGTCCCCATCAACATGAGGACAAGGTGTTTTGGGGGGCTACCCCAAAGCACCCTTCCAATGTTGAGGGCATGTGGCCTGGTACGGTTCAGGAGGGGGGGTCCGCTCTCTCGTCCCCCCCTCTTTTCCTGCGGCCTGCCAGGTTGCGTGCTCAGATAAGGGTCTGGTATGGATTTTTGGGTGGGCCCCACGCCATTTTTTTTTTTATTTTGGTGCGGGGTTCTCCTTAATATCCATACCAGACCTGAAGGGCCTGGTATGGAATTTAGGGGGACCCCTCACGTCATTTTTTTCATTTTGGTTCGGGGTTCCCCTGTGGGGAATTCCCATGCCGTTTTTATCAATGAACTTTATCAATGAACTTTTATGTGTTTTGTCGGACCAGCAATTCATTAAAAGTCATTTAATAAGTAGTTTTAAATGACTTTTTTTCCTTTAAAATGTCATTTTGCTGTCAAACTGTTCTAAACACGGGAAACATACAGGCATACTATAGACACCCCCCCAGGTACGAAATTTAAAGGAATATTACACTTTTATTGTTTCACTTTAGGCATTATTAAAATCACTGCTCCTGAAAAAACGGCCGTTTTTAAAACTTTTTTTTGCATTGATCCATGTCCCCTGGGGCAGGACTCAGGTCCCCAAACACTTTTTATGACAATAACTTGCATATAAGTCTTTAAAATTAGCACTTTTGATTATTCATGTTCGTGTCCCATAGACTTTAACGGTGTTCGCGTGTTCAAACAAATTTTTTGCCTGTTCGCATGTTCTGGTGCGAACCGAACAGGGGGGTGTTCGGCTCATCCCTAGCCCTGTCCATTATTCCATGAAGCGTGTGCTCCAACAGTAAGACAAGAGGGACAGTATCACTGCTGCAAGCATTGTCACTGCTCACCATCCTCGTGGCCTCCTCAAATGGTGACAGGACAGTGCATGCATCCTTGATCAGTAGCCACTGGCGTGGCGATAAAAAGCCAAGCTCCCTTGACCCTGTCCTGGTGCCACACTCACACAGGTACTCATTGATGGCCCTCTGCTTTGTGTGCATCCGCTGCAGCATTGCCAATGTTGAGTTCCACCTGGTGGGCATGTCACAAATGAAACGGTTCTTGGGCAGGTTGCATTCCCTTTGAAGGTCAGCCAGCCGAGCAATGGCATTATATGGCGGAAATGACCACAGACTTTCCTGGCCTGCCTCAGGAGATTCTGTAAGCCCGGGTACCTGCTCAAGAACCGCTGCACCACCAAATTCAGAAAGTGAGCCAAACAGGGAACATGGGTCAAGTGCTTGCGTAGCCCCTTGAACACCTACGGAGCACCGCTGGTTCAGAGGACAAATCTCCAGAGGAAGAGGCCATAGAGGAAGAAGAAGGGGGGTGGAGGAGAAAGCTGTGGCAGAATCACCACTAGCATTTTGGAGGCATGGTGGCGGAACAAGCTCCAACAATACTGAACCCTGTCCTGCATCCTTCCCAGCTGCCAGCAGACTTACCGAGTGCACCATGAAAGAAAGGTAACGTCCCTGTCCATGCCTGCTGGACCATGAGTCAGCGGTAATATGCACCTTACTGCTGACCACCCTGTCCAACGAGGCCAAGACATTGCCTTCCACATGCCGGTAGAGCCAGAATGGCCTTCCGTGAAAAGAAATGGCATTTGGGAACCTGCCACTGAGGTACCGCACATTCCACAAATTTACGATGGGGGCAGAGTCTACCAGCTAAAAAGGCAGCAGTTGCAGTGCTAGCAATTTGGTCAAATTTCTTTTGACAGTTTAGCAACTGGGGTAGGGAAATTTGCCTGCTAAAATTGGATGTTGGTGTACCGCTAGCAGATTGGCCGCAAGTACTTGGGACACCTATTTCTATACCTTCACTCCTCTCAGTACAGGTTTTTGAGAGGACTGGAGGTATAGTGGGGTCGGAGAACCCAGCTGATGAGGAGCAAGGAGAGGTCCGCCTTGTTCTTTGATATGGGTCTTTTAATTGCTGTTGCCAACGGACTGCATGGGAGGTCATCATATGTCTGGTCAAGCATGTGGTGCCCAAGCGGCTGCTGTTTTAGCCACGCTTGATACGCTTCAGACATATGTTGCAAACAGCAATTGTGCGATCTGCTGCACACGTGTCAAAAAAAGGCCCACACCAAAGAACTTTTCAAAATATGCGGGGGCAGGGCTGGACTGAGACAAAAATTTGGCCCTGGACTTCACCCAGACTGGCCCACTTTGACAGGTCTCTCCCATGCCGGCTTGCCACCCAAGCCCCCCCCCCCCCCACTAGCCATTAGCCGTTCTACATTATTTCTCTTAAAGGCAGTACCAGTGGGGAAGCTAGACATTATTTCACCTGGGGCAAAGAATCAGTTTGGCGCCCCCCCCCCCATGGAACAAGATTAGGCAGGAAAGTGAGGCCGCCCTCCTTCCAGATCTTATGATGAGCTTCTAAGTGTTGACTCCTGAGCATCATGTCTGTATTCAGGCACGCTGCATAACTAGCCAGGGAGAGGAGGTCAGCACTGTGGGGGGGACAGAGGACTGGAGGGAGGCAGCGGTCCACTGTCACTGAAATCGGCCCACTGAGCCATCGGCCCACCGGGAAACTCCCTGTAGTCCCAATGGCCAGTACATGCCTGTGCGGGGGAGTCTGCAGCACCCTGCACCTGCTTAGCTCTGTGGTGTGATGCAATAGGGTGGCTGCCCTTAATCTGCCCCCTGGAGGGCATCCTGCCTCGTTGGAGATGTGCCTCTTCCTCCTCCTCCTCCTCTATTCTATCAGGCACCCAAGTAGAGGATGACCTCATCATCCCCTCCCTCCTCGTCACTGGAGCAAACTTGGCAGTATGTTGCAGATGGGGGAACATGACTGCCAATTTCTTGTCCTTCTTGGGCACCCCCTCTCTCTAGGCTCACGTTACTCCCTTCCTCAACCTGGGTACCATCATTGGAGCCTTCAAATCACTGTGCATCCTCCTGCAGCATGTACCCGACACTGTGGTCGCATAGTCCGTGCATGATGGTGGGGCTAGGGAAGGAGTGACTGTTGACATGGTGCCAATGGAATAGGCCGCTTTGGCAGAAACATTGGCAGGCAAACTACTCTGAGCCTGGGTGACCGAGGATGAGGAGGATGAGGACGGCTTTGTTATCCATTCCACCAAATCTTCTGCATGCTGTGGCTCAATAACATGGCCAGCTGCAGAAAAAAAGGACATGCATGTCCCACGGCCACATGCTGAGGATGCACCGTGTCCACGACCAGCACTGTTGACTGTAGACACAGAGCCTGCTTGCCCTCTTTTAGTGGCCTGTGAGCATCTGCCTCTCCTTGGTGGTCTTCCGGACATGCTGTAAATTTTGTTTAGCAAAACGACAGTACACTGTATTGTGTACTGTGTACACCATCAGAAAAGTAGTAGCAACTGCACTAGGGGTGCACAGTACTGTGTACACCACCAGAAGTGTAAAAACAACTATGGGTGCACTGTATTGTTTACTGTGTACACCACCAGAAAAGTAGTAGCAACTGCACTATGGGTGCACGGTATTGTGTACACCAACAGAAGTGTAATAACAACTATGGGCGCACTGTATGTATTGTGTACACCACCAGAAAAGTAGTAGCAATTGCACTATGGGTGCACGGTACTGTGTACACCAACAGAAGTGTAATAACAACTATGGGTGCACTGTATTATTATTATTATTATTATTATTATTATTATTATTATTATACAATATTTATATAGCGCCAACAGTTTACGTAGCGCTTTACAACTTGAGGGTAGACAGTACAAATACAATACAATTTGATACAGTAGGAATCAGAGGGCCCTGCTCACTTAGAGCTTACAATCTAAGAGGGAAGGTTAAGAGATACAAGAGGTAATAGCTGTGGGTGATGTGCTGATTGAGAAGATAAATGTACAGTTGTTAGGTGGGGGCCAGATAGGCTTCTCTGAAGAGATGAGTTTTCAGGGATCGTCTGAAAGTGGATAAGGTAGGAGAAAATCGGACGGATTGGGGAAGAGCATTCCAGAGGATGGGGGAGGCTCTGGAGAAGTCCTGAAGGCGAGCATGGGATGAGGTGACAAGGGAGTTTGAGAGCAGGAGGTCTTGGGAGGAGCGAAGAGAACGATTAGGTTGGTATTTTGTGACTAGGTTAGAGATGTAGCTAGGGGCCAGGTTGTGGATGGCTTTGTAAGTTATAGTTAGTATCTTGAATTTAATTCGGTGACTGAGTGGCAGCCAATGGAGGGATTGGCAGAGGGGTGTAGCAGACGCTGAGCGGTTTGTGTGGTGGATGAGCCTGGCCGCAGCGTTCATGATGGACTGAAGTGGGGATAGCCTATTTAGAGGTAAACCAATGAGGAGGGAGTTGCAGTAGTCAAGGCGGGAGATGACCAGGGAGTGGATTAGAAGCTTTGTGGTGTCATTGGTTAGGAAGGGGCGTATCTTGGAGATGTTGCGAAGACAGAGGCGGCAAGCTTTGGATAGTGATAGAATGTGGGGTCGAAAGGTTAGTTCAGAGTCCAGGATTACACCTAGGACCTTGGCGTGGGGAGATGGGTTGATAGTTGAGCCGTTGATCTTGACAGGGAGATCAGGGGAAGTGGCACCTGAGGGAGGAAATATCATGAGCTCGGTTTTGGATAGGTTGAGTTTGAGAAAGTGATGTGACATCCAGGCTGATATGTCTGCTAATAAGTTGGTAATGCGTGAGGAGACAGATGGAGAGAGCTGGGGGGTGGAGAGATAGATTTGGGTGTCATCAGCGTAGAGATGATATTTAAAGCCGTGGGAGGCAATCAATTGACCCAGGGAGGTGGTGTAGATTGAGAAAAGGAGAGGTCCGAGAACAAAACCTTGGGGGACCCCGACGGAAAAAGGAAGAGGAGAAGAGGAAGTAGAGTTGTAAGTGACACTGAAGGAGCGGTGGGATAGGTAGGATGAGAACCAGCGAAGAGTACAGTCACGGAGACCAAAGGAGTGGAGTTTTTTGAGGAGGAGGGGGTGGTCCACTGTGTCAAAGGCAGCAGAGAGGTCCAGGAGAAGTAGTACAGAATAGTGTCCATTGGCTTTAGCCATTAGTAGGTCATTTGAGAGTTTAAGGAGAGCAGTTTCCGTGGAGTGTTGAGGGCGAAAACCGGACTGAAGGGGATCAAGAAGTTTATTCATGGTCAGATGGTCGCTTAATCGGTTGTAGACCAGTCTTTCAAGAAGTTTGGAGGAGAAGGAGAGTAAGGAGATGGGACGTAAGTTGTTGAGATTGGTGGGATCCAGTGAGGGCTTTTTTAGTATGGGGGTGACTAGCGCATGTTTTAGAGAGTTTGGGAAGATGCCACAAGAGAGGGAGAGGTTGAAAATGTGAGTTAGAGAGCGTAGAATCGAGTCAGAGGGTGAGCGTAGCATTTGCGAGGGAACAGGATCCAGGGGGCAAGTGGTTAGATGAGTGCTAGATAAAAGTTTAGCAACCTCAGTAGTAGTAGCAGGGTTGAATGAGGGAAGTAATGATTGTATCTGTGGACATGGAGTGTTGCATGGGGGAGGTTTTTGCGCATTGGCGATCTCCTCATGAATTGTATCAATCTTAGTTTTGAAGTGATTGGCAATCTCCTGGGCAGTGAGTGAGTTGGTGGGTGGAGGCAGTGGAGGACAGAGTAGAGTGTTGAAGGTAGAGAAGAGTTGACGTGGACTGGATGAGAAGGTGTTGATGAGTGTGATAAAGTAGGTCTGTTTGGCAGTGTGAAGGCAGGAGTAGTATTTTAGGAGGGCAGATTTATATTGTGTGAAGTCTTCCTGGGTCTTAGTCTTATGCCACAGGCGCTCAAGAGCGCGGCTACGTTTTCTGAGACTTCTGGTGTCATCTGTTTGCCAGGGTTGTAGCAGTCGGGGCCTAATTCTGCGTGTAGTGAGGGGGGCCAGCTTGTCTAGGGAGGAAGACAGTGAGCTGTTGTAAACGAAAGTAGCTAGGTTGGGACAGGACAGGGGGGAGATTTTGTCATAGAGGTGATCAGTAGCAGAGTAGAGAAGAGAAGGGTTGAGGTGGCGAAGGTTTCTGCGTGTAACTGTTAGGCGGTTGGAGGGAGAAGAGGTGGAAGACAAGGAGAGAGCAAAACTAATAAGGTGGTGATCAGAGAGTGGGAGTGGATTGTTGGAAAGGTTGCACGGAGTGCACAGATAGGAGAAGGCAAGGTCAAGGGTGTTGCCATTGGAGTGGGTAGGAGCCTGTATCCATTGCTTCAGGTCAAGCGATGAGGTTAGACTGAGAAGTTTAGAAGTAATAGTAGTGTTAGTGTTGACAGGGATGTTGAAGTCCCCAAGAATAATTGTGGGGATTTCAGAAGAGAGAAAGTAGGGTAGCCAGGCAGAGAAGTCATCAAGAAAGGCTGATACCGGTCCAGGGGGCCGGTAGATGACAGCAATTCTTAGAGAAATGGGAGAGAAAAGACGAATGCAGTGTGCCTCAAAAGAGGAGAGTATCAGAGAGGGAGGTGGGTGAAGAACCTGATAGGTGCTGCATGGAGCTAGAAGGATTCCCACTCCACCTCCCTTCCGTCCACTTGGTCTGGGGGAGTGAGTCCAGAGAAGGCCCCCATGGGAGAGGGAAGCAGGAGAAATAGTATCCGATTCATGAAGCCAGGTTTCAGTAATGGCAAGTAGGTTAAAGGAATTTGTGATGAAGAGGTCGTGGAGGGCGGTGAGTTTGTTGCAGACAGAACGTGCATTCCACAGGGCACAGGAAAAGGGGGGGCTGGTATTGGAAAGAGGAATAGAGACCAAGTTCTGTGGGTTGCGGCTCCTGCCAGAGGGTGTAGGGGGATGGGAGCAATGGGCAATGACAGATGATGGTGGCCCAGGGTTTGGGGATATGTCACCAGAGATTAGGAGAAGCAGGAGGGTGAGGGAGGTAATGTGGGACTGTGATTTATGTGAAGGGGCATGTTTCAGAGTACTGGAGGTTTTATCAGTGTATGGATGTAGAATGAGCGAGAGTTGGTAAGAGCAGTAGTAGGGGGAAGACAGAAGGCAGGGTGATATGTATAAGCAGGCGGGTGGAGAGGGGGGGTGAAGGTAAGAGAGTTTGAGGAGAGAGGTCAGGAGTGTCAGAAGTAGTGGTAGAGAGTGCATGTTACAGAGTGGAAGGAGAGCTTAAGAGAGAGACAGGGTCACCTGTAGTCTGTTAGCTGCTTTCCAGTGCAGATTGCTGTAATTGTTTGCTTCGTGCAATCGCTGAAGTGCAGAGAATGAAGTGCATATCACTTGTAGAAAGAATCACTTAGAGATAGAAGCCATAAGGATAGAAGCCCCTGCAATGTGCACCCCCCAGCAATGTGCTGACCCCTTAAGGATGCTCAAATATATACTGTTATAGGGGTGGGGTTGAAGTTCGTTAATTAATCATGAGTGACTATAAGAGTGCCTGGCAATCAAAGTGAACTTTTTGCTTCAAAAGTCAGAATAGCAAGAGGCCAAGACAAGATCAACACATAAAACTTAGGTAAGACAGTCCAGAAAAACAAATAATGTCATGGTTGTTCGCACAGGGCAACAGATAGAGAAGGCCACATACCAGAGACACACACACACAGAGACAGCAGGCAGATTCCAATTTCAGTTAACGGTGGAAGATGTGGATGAGCTGACACATACCTGTAAAGAGACAGAAGGAATGATCAGGTGAGGCAGAGAATGAAGTGCATATCACTTGTAGAAAGAATCACTTAGAGATAGAAGCCATAAGGATAGAAGCCCCTGCAATGTGCACCCCCCAGCAATGTGCTGACCCCTTAAGGATGCTCAAATATATACTGTTATAGGGGTGGGGTTGAAGTTCGTTAATTAATCATGAGTGACTATAAGAGTGCCTGGCAATCAAAGTGAACTTTTTGCTTCAAAAGTCAGAATAGCAAGAGGCCAAGACAAGATCAACACATAAAACTTAGGTAAGACAGTCCAGAAAAACAAATAATGTCATGGTTGTTCGCACAGGGCAACAGATAGAGAAGGCCACATACCAGAGACACACACACACAGAGACAGCAGGCAGATTCCAATTTCAGTTAACGGTGGAAGATGTGGATGAGCTGACACATACCTGTAAAGAGACAGAAGGAATGATCAGGTGAGGCAGAGAATGAAGTGCATATCACTTGTAGAAAGAATCACTTAGAGATAGAAGCCATAAGGATAGAAGCCCCTGCAATGTGCACCCCCCAGCAATGTGCTGACCCCTTAAGGATGCTCAAATATATACTGTTATAGGGGTGGGGTTGAAGTTCGTTAATTAATCATGAGTGACTATAAGAGTGCCTGGCAATCAAAGTGAACTTTTTGCTTCAAAAGTCAGAATAGCAAGAGGCCAAGACAAGATCAACACATAAAACTTAGGTAAGACAGTCCAGAAAAACAAATAATGTCATGGTTGTTCGCACAGGGCAACAGATAGAGAAGGCCACATACCAGAGACACACACACACAGAGACAGCAGGCAGATTCCAATTTCAGTTAACGGTGGAAGATGTGGATGAGCTGACACATACCAGAGACACACACACACAGAGACAGCAGGCAGATTCCAATTTCAGTTAACGGTGGAAGATGTGGATGAGCTGACACATACCAGAGACACACACACACAGAGACAGCAGGCAGATTCCAATTTCAGTTAACGGTGGAAGATGTGGATGAGCTGACACATACCTGTAAAGAGACAGAAGGAATGATCAGGTGAGGCAGAGAATGAAGTGCATATCACTTGTAGAAAGAATCACTTAGAGATAGAAGCCATAAGGATAGAAGCCCCTGCAATGTGCACCCCCCAGCAATGTGCTGACCCCTTAAGGATGCTCAAATATATACTGTTATAGGGGTGGGGTTGAAGTTCGTTAATTAATCATGAGTGACTATAAGAGTGCCTGGCAATCAAAGTGAACTTTTTGCTTCAAAAGTCAGAATAGCAAGAGGCCAAGACAAGATCAACACATAAAACTTAGGTAAGACAGTCCAGAAAAACAAATAATGTCATGGTTGTTCGCACAGGGCAACAGATAGAGAAGGCCACATACCAGAGACACACACACACAGAGACAGCAGGCAGATTCCAATTTCAGTTAACGGTGGAAGATGTGGATGAGCTGACACATACCAGAGACACACACACACAGAGACAGCAGGCAGATTCCAATTTCAGTTAACGGTGGAAGATGTGGATGAGCTGACACATACCAGAGACACACACACACAGAGACAGCAGGCAGATTCCAATTTCAGTTAACGGTGGAAGATGTGGATGAGCTGACACATACCAGAGACACACACACACAGAGACAGCAGGCAGATTCCAATTTCAGTTAACGGTGGAAGATGTGGATGAGCTGACACATACCAGAGACACACACACACAGAGACAGCAGGCAGATTCCAATTTCAGTTAACGGTGGAAGATGTGGATGAGCTGACACATACCAGAGACACACACACACAGAGACAGCAGGCAGATTCCAATTTCAGTTAACGGTGGAAGATGTGGATGAGCTGACACATACCAGAGACACACACACACAGAGACAGCAGGCAGATTCCAATTTCAGTTAACGGTGGAAGATGTGGATGAGCTGACACATACCAGAGACACACACACACAGAGACAGCAGGCAGATTCCAATTTCAGTTAACGGTGGAAGATGTGGATGAGCTGACACATACCTGTAAAGAGACAGAAGGAATGATCAGGTGAGGCAGAGAATGAAGTGCATATCACTTGTAGAAAGAATCACTTAGAGATAGAAGCCATAAGGATAGAAGCCCCTGCAATGTGCACCCCCCAGCAATGTGCTGACCCCTTAAGGATGCTCAAATATATACTGTTATAGGGGTGGGGTTGAAGTTCGTTAATTAATCATGAGTGACTATAAGAGTGCCTGGCAATCAAAGTGAACTTTTTGCTTCAAAAGTCAGAATAGCAAGAGGCCAAGACAAGATCAACACATAAAACTTAGGTAAGACAGTCCAGAAAAACAAATAATGTCATGGTTGTTCGCACAGGGCAACAGATAGAGAAGGCCACATACCAGAGACACACACACACAGAGACAGCAGGCAGATTCCAATTTCAGTTAACGGTGGAAGATGTGGATGAGCTGACACATACCAGAGACACACACACACAGAGACAGCAGGCAGATTCCAATTTCAGTTAACGGTGGAAGATGTGGATGAGCTGACACATACCAGAGACACACACACACAGAGACAGCAGGCAGATTCCAATTTCAGTTAACGGTGGAAGATGTGGATGAGCTGACACATACCAGAGACACACACACACAGAGACAGCAGGCAGATTCCAATTTCAGTTAACGGTGGAAGATGTGGATGAGCTGACACATACCAGAGACACACACACACAGAGACAGCAGGCAGATTCCAATTTCAGTTAACGGTGGAAGATGTGGATGAGCTGACACATACCAGAGACACACACACACAGAGACAGCAGGCAGATTCCAATTTCAGTTAACGGTGGAAGATGTGGATGAGCTGACACATACCAGAGACACACACACACAGAGACAGCAGGCAGATTCCAATTTCAGTTAACGGTGGAAGATGTGGATGAGCTGACACATACCAGAGACACACACACACAGAGACAGCAGGCAGATTCCAATTTCAGTTAACGGTGGAAGATGTGGATGAGCTGACACATACCTGTAAAGAGACAGAAGGAATGATCAGGTGAGGCAGAGAATGAAGTGCATATCACTTGTAGAAAGAATCACTTAGAGATAGAAGCCATAAGGATAGAAGCCCCTGCAATGTGCACCCCCCAGCAATGTGCTGACCCCTTAAGGATGCTCAAATATATACTGTTATAGGGGTGGGGTTGAAGTTCGTTAATTAATCATGAGTGACTATAAGAGTGCCTGGCAATCAAAGTGAACTTTTTGCTTCAAAAGTCAGAATAGCAAGAGGCCAAGACAAGATCAACACATAAAACTTAGGTAAGACAGTCCAGAAAAACAAATAATGTCATGGTTGTTCGCACAGGGCAACAGATAGAGAAGGCCACATACCAGAGACACACACACACAGAGACAGCAGGCAGATTCCAATTTCAGTTAACGGTGGAAGATGTGGATGAGCTGACACATACCAGAGACACACACACACAGAGACAGCAGGCAGATTCCAATTTCAGTTAACGGTGGAAGATGTGGATGAGCTGACACATACCAGAGACACACACACACAGAGACAGCAGGCAGATTCCAATTTCAGTTAACGGTGGAAGATGTGGATGAGCTGACACATACCAGAGACACACACACACAGAGACAGCAGGCAGATTCCAATTTCAGTTAACGGTGGAAGATGTGGATGAGCTGACACATACCAGAGACACACACACACAGAGACAGCAGGCAGATTCCAATTTCAGTTAACGGTGGAAGATGTGGATGAGCTGACACATACCAGAGACACACACACACAGAGACAGCAGGCAGATTCCAATTTCAGTTAACGGTGGAAGATGTGGATGAGCTGACACATACCAGAGACACACACACACAGAGACAGCAGGCAGATTCCAATTTCAGTTAACGGTGGAAGATGTGGATGAGCTGACACATACCAGAGACACACACACACAGAGACAGCAGGCAGATTCCAATTTCAGTTAACGGTGGAAGATGTGGATGAGCTGACACATACCTGTAAAGAGACAGAAGGAATGATCAGGTGAGGCAGAGAATGAAGTGCATATCACTTGTAGAAAGAATCACTTAGAGATAGAAGCCATAAGGATAGAAGCCCCTGCAATGTGCACCCCCCAGCAATGTGCATTGCGTATTGCGTACACTGCCTGAAGTATATTATAAAAAGTACACCAGGAATGGCCTGCAGTCAGATATAGGCTACACTGGATGCAGTCTCTCTCTCTCTCTCTCTCTCTCTCTCTCTCTCTCTCTATATATATATATATATATATATATATATATATATATATATGACTGATTGTATATATATATATTAAATACACTGCAGCTAACTGAATAACCTGCCTGCCTGCTCAATCTAAATCACACTCTCTCTCCGTCTCTCCATCCACTCCAACCACACACTACACAGGGCCAATGTGCATGCAGCCTTATATAGTGTGGGGCATGGACTTAGTCCCCCTGAGCCATAATTGGCCAAAGGGACCCTGCCTTTGGCTAATTATGGCTCTCCTAGCTGAGGGCACTTGGATTGGCCAAAGCATGCAGGTCATGGTGCATGCTTTGGCCAATCATTAAACAGCAATGCACTGCGATCTCGCAGTGCATTATGGGGCATTACGCAGCGCTCAAATTTGCCGCGAACGCCCCATAATGTTCGTTTTATGATGAACGGGCGAACACCTGATGTTTGAGTCAAACTCATGTTCGACCCGAACATAAATCTCATCCCTGATGTAAAGTAGACATGTGAGTTTGTTTAGTTCCGAATTCGTTTTTTAACAAATTTTAACAAATTTGTTGATTTCCGAATTTCTGAATTCTTCAATCTCCGAAATTCCGAATTTTGAATTTCTGAATTTTCAAATTTCCGAATTTTCGAAAATTCTAAATTTCGGAAATTCAGACGTTCGAAATTTCAGAAATTGGAAAATTCTAAATATCAGAAATTCAAAATTTCGGAAATTCGGACATTCTCAAGTACGGAAATTGGAAAATTTTGAAATTTCGGAAATTGGAAATTCAGAAATTCAAAATTTCGGAAATTCAGAATTTGGAAATTGGAAATTCGGAAATTGGAAATTCAGAAATTCTAAATTTCGGAAATTCGAAATTCTAAATTTCAGAAATTCTAAATTTCAGAAGTTCGGAAATTCAACATTTCGGAAATTGGAAATTTTGGAAATTGGAAAATTTCGAAATTTTGGAAATTCGAAATTTAGAAGTTAGGAAGTTTGAAGTTCAGAAATTCGAACGTTCAGAAATTCAAAATTTAAAAAATTCGAAAATTCGAAATTTGGAGATTCAAAAATTTGAAATTAGGAAATTTGAAAATTTGAAAATTAGGAAATTCGAAAATTTGAAAATTTGGAAATTTGAAAATCCAAAAGAATGAAAATTTGAACATTTGAAAACCCAAAAAACTGTAATATTAACTAACTAATAATAGATATTAAATTATAGGTATTGAAATTTCCTTTCAAATTTGGATGTAAGAGCCCTTGCACACTGGGGCGGGGGGCGGCGTCGGCGGTAAAACGCCGCTATTATTAGCTGCGTTTCACCGTCGGTATGCGGCCGCTAGCGGGGGGCGGTTTTACCCCCCGCTAGCGGCCGAGAAAGGGTTAAATACCACCGCAAAGCGCCTCTGCAGAGGCGCTTTGCCGGCGGTATAGCCGCGCCGTCCCATTGATTTCAATGGGCAGGAGCGGTAAAGGAGCGGTATACACACCGCTCCTTCACCGCTCCGAAGATGCTGCTAGCAGGACTTTTTTTACCGTCCTGCCAGCGCATCGCTCCAGTGTGCAAGCCCTCGGGGCTTGCACACTGGAATGAAAGCAGCGGCACTTTCGGGGCGGTTTGCAGGCGCTATTATTAGCGCAATAGCACCTGCAAACCGCCCCAGTGTGCAAGGGCTCTTAGTGAACGTAACGAGTACGAATTTATCCGAAGTTACGAAATATCTGATATAATGAATGCCATATCTAAACGAATGGAATGTAACAATCTAATAATAATAATACATAACAATAATAATAATAATAATAATAATAATAAAACCTTTTTATTATTATTATTTTTTATAATTTGTTCCATTCCGTTTGTTTACTTGCAGCATTCGTTATTTCGGATAATTCATAACTTTAGATAAATTTGTATTCGTTATATTTACAAACAGCCAATTTTGAAAGGAAATTTCAATACCTATAATTTAATAGTTAGTTATTATTAGTTCAAATTTTACTGATTTTCTTTCTTTTTTTCAGATTTTTGAATTTCCGGATATATGAATTCCGAAAATCTGGAAATTCGGAATTCAAAAATTCAGAAATTTGGAAATTCGGAATTCGAAAATTCGAAATTCAAAAATTCGAAATTCAAAAATTCATAATTCGGAATTCGAAAATTCGGAAATTAGGAATTCGAAAATTTGGAATTCGAAAATTTGAAAATTCGGAAATTTGAAAGTTTGAAATTTGAAAATTCGGAAATCTGGAATTCGCAAATTCGGAATTCGAAAATTCAAAATTCAGAAATTTGAAAACTCTAAATTCGGAAATTTGAAAACTCGGAAATCCGGAATTCGAAAATTCGAAATTTGGAAATTTGAAATTTGGAAATTTGAAAATTTGAAAATTCGAAATTCGGAAATTTGAAAATTCGAAATTCGGAAATTTGAAAATTCGAAATTTGGAAATTTGAAAATTCGAAATTCGGAAATTTGAAATTCGGAAATTTGAAAATTCGGAAATTTGAAATTCGGAAATTTGAAATTCGGAAATTTGAAATTCGAACATTCGGAAATTTGAAAATTCGGAAATTTGAAAATTCGGAAATTTTAAAATTTGAAAATTCGGAAATTCGGAATTCGGAAATTTGAAAATTCAAAAATTCAGAAATTTGGAAATCTGAAAATTTGGAAATCTGCAAATTTAGAAATTCGAAAATTTGGAAATTCGAAAATTTTGAAATTCAGAAATTTGAAAATTCGAAAATTTTGAAATTTGAAAATTTTGAAATTGGAGAATTCGGAAATTCGAAATTTTGGAAATTCGGAAATGTGAAAATCCAAATTTTCAGATTTTTTAATTTAAAAAAAAAAAGCAAAAAAAGAATGAAACGAAAACGAACAAATTTTTTGTCAGTGCATATGTCTAATGTAAAGAAAACATGCCGGCTGACAGCTGATGAGTCAAACCACATGCCAAATCAGCAGCTATTTCCGGCAATGGCACTGTCTGAATTGGTGCAACGCTGCATTTGAGGCACCGCACCGATTCCCAAAAGTAGTTCCTGTACTACTTTTGGCGACTTCCATAGAAGTGCAATTTCCATAGACAGAAACCTGCACAGATGTCTCTGAAATCTCCCCCGAAGTCAGGACTCAGCTGAACTCGTACGGTTTCCTTCCCGCTGTCAGTGTGAACCTGGGCTGAAGATGCCTTGTTCAGATAAGTAATTACATCTTCAGAGAAGAGATGTTTGCTCTGGCGATGTACATAGACCAACAAGATGTCAAGTGTTAAAGTGTCAGAATAGACGGGGTAATGTCAGGTCACCTTAACAAGAATTCGCCATAAGAAGCCGCTTTGTGTTCTGTAGAACGGAGAGGAAACATAATTTCTATGGCAGTATTGGCTGATTAAATGACATCGATGTCATTCTGTGAAAAGGAGATTTAATGTCAGGTCACGTTGTATGTAGCCACTAATTATATTTTTATTGTATTGCAACAAAGCAAGCAGAGTGAGATGGATACGTTATAAAGTAATAAACTGTAGAGTTTAAAATTAAAGCTGAGCTCTGGGCACAAAAACTGGTATTTAGATATCAATTGCCACAAAGGATATGTATCTACTTTGTGTGCTTCCAATGCCTTTGCAAACCCAGATATTGTCTTGTAAAAGTAGCAGTGATATCACCACTGTGCTGTACATATACTGTGGGGAGAGCAGAGCTGTGGGAGGGACCCAGCAAGCTCCACCCACTGTAGGCTGCCTGCAGAAAACTACAGGAATTGGGCGGAGACAAGACCAATCCCCCTGTACAAGGAGAGAGAGCAGCAGTGATCAGTCTTTATTACAGGAAGTCTCACACTGGATTACTGCAAGGCCCTGGAAGAAATACACAAAGCACACTGAGTTTTAAGAAGAATACACATGATGAATGTATTTTTAGACATTTGCTTGTTCCGGAGTTCAGACTTAAAATGCATAAACACACATCTCTTGATTTGACTTTCCCATTTGCTTGCTCTTGTATGTTTTGAATATTGTATTTCATGTACCAATTTGTAGTGAAGGCAGGGTCTGATCTGAGTGACAGACGAGTCTGATCTGATTGAGAGCAGGGCTGTGATCTGAGTAAAGCGAGGGTCTGATCTGATTGAAGGCAGGGTCTGTCAGGCAGAAGTAAGAGTCTCATCTAAATGAAGGCAGGGTGTGATCTGAGAAGGCAGGGTCTGATCTGGGGGAAGGCAGGGTCTGATCTGGGGGAAGGAAGGGTTTAATCTGGGAGAAGGCAGGGTCTGATCTGGGAGAAGGAAGGGTCTAATCTGGGAGAAGGCAGGATCTGATCTGGGAGAAGGCAGGGTCTGATCTTGGAGAAGGAAGGGTCTGATCTGGGAGAAGGCAGGGTCTGATCTGGGAGAAGGCAGGGTCTGATCTGAGGGAAGGTCTGATCTGGGAAAAGGCAGGATCTGGGAGAAGGCAGGGTCTGATCTGGGGGAAGGCAGGGTCTGATCTGGGGGAAGGCAGGGTCTGATCTGGGGGAAGGCAGGGTCTGATCTGGGGGAAGGAAGGGTCTGATCTGGGAGAAGGAAGGGTCTAATCTGGGAGAAGGCAGGATCTGATCTGGGAGAAGGCAGGGTCTGATCTTGGAGAAGGAAGGGTCTGATCTGGGAGAAGGCAGGGTCTGATCTGGGAGAAGGCAGGGTCTGATCTGAGGGAAGGTCTGATCTGGGAAAAGGCAGGATCTGGGAGAAGGCAGGGTCTGATCTGGGGGAAGGCAGGGTCTGATCTGGGGGAAGGCAGGGTCTGATCTGGGGGAAGGGAGGGTCTGATCTAGGGAAGGCAGGGTCTGATCTGAGTGAAGGTAAAATCTGATCTAGGAGAATGCAGGGTCGGATCTGGGGGAAGGCAGGGTCTGATCTGGGGGAAGGCAGGATCTGATCTGGGGGAAGGCAGGATCTGATCCGGGGGAAGGCAGGGTCTGATCTGGGGGAAGGCAGGATCTGATCTGGGGGAAGGCAGGATCTGATCTGGGAAAAGGCAGGGTCTGATCTGGGAAAAGGCAGGGTCTGATCTGGGAAAAGGCAGGGTCTGATCTGGGAAAAGGCAGGGTCTGATCTGGGAAAAGGCAGGGTCTGATCTGGGAAAAGGCAGGGTCTGATCTGGGGGAAGGCAGGGTCTGATCTGGGGGAAGGCAGGGTCTGATCTGGGAAAAGGCAGGGTCTGATCTGGGAAAAGGCAGGGTCTGATCTGGGAAAAGGCAGGGTCTGATCTGGGGGAAGGCAGGGTCTGATCTGGGGGAAGGCAGGGTCTGATCTGGGGGAAGGGAGGGTCTGATCCGGGGAAGGCAGGGTCTGATCTGAGTGAAGGTAAAGTCTGATCTGGGAGAAGGAAGGGGCTCCTCTGGACAGGGCCGATCCTAGGGTCACCGGCGCCCGGGTGCAGAAATATTTCTGGCGCCCCCACATGGGCGTGGTCATCTTACCAACTCCTCCCCTTTACAAATGATTCTATGGCAACGACTCAAACACAGAGCTGCTCCCCTAAGAAGTCTTTGTTACCCTAGGATCTTCCCACGATCTCTTAACAATAAAGAAAATACAGGAAGAGAGTACACTAATGAGACCTGGAAGGGAGTCTCTCTGATGCACACAGAGAGGGCTGTCTGTTAGAAAGAGTCCCCAGACATAATACAGGATGCGGTCAAAGACTGCAGACATGAGACAAGAGACAGTCAGAGACTGCAATCATAGTACAGGAGATGGTCAGAGACTGCAGACATAGTGCAGGAGATGGTCAGAGACTGCAGACATAATACAGGAGATGGTCAGAGACTGCAGACATGATACAAGAGATGGTCAGAGACTCCAGACATGGTACAGGAGATGATCAGAGACTGCAGACATGGTACAAGAGGTGATCAGAGACTTCAGACATGGTAAAGGAGATGGTCAGAGACTGCAAACATGTTACAGGAGATGGTCAGAGTCTGTAGACATAGTACAGGAGATGGTCAGAGACTGCAGACATAGAACAGGAGATGGTCAGAGACTGCAGACATAATACAAGAGATGGTCAGAGACTGCAGACATGATACAGGAGATGGTCAGAGACTCCAGACATGATACAGGAGATGGTCAGAGACTCCAGACATGATACAGGAGATGATCAGAGACTGCAGACATGATACAGGAGATGGTCAGAGACTGCAGACATGATACAGGAGATGGTCAGAGACTGCAGACATGATACAGGAGATGGTCAGAGACTCCAGACATGATACAGGAGATGATCAGAGACTGCAGACATGATACAGGAGATGGTCAGAGACTGCAGACATGATACAGGAGATGGTCAGAGACTGCAGACATGATACAGGAGATGGTCAGAGACTCCAGACATGATACAGGAGATGATCAGAGACTGCAGACATAGTACAGGAGATGGTCAGAGACTGCAGACATGATACAGGAGATGGTCAGAGACTGCAGACATAGTACAGGAGATGGTCAGAGACTGAAGACATGATACAGGAGATGGTCAGAGACTGCAGACATGATACAGGAGATGGTCAGAGACTGCAGACATGATACAGGAGATGGTCAGAGACTGCAGACATAGTACAGGAGATGGTCAGAGACTGCAGACATAGTACAGGAGATGGTCAGAGACTGCAGACATGATACAGGAGATGGTCAGAGACTGCAGACATGATACAGGAGATGGTCAGAGACTCCAGACATGATACAGGAGATGGTCAGAGACTGCAGATATGCTACAAGAGATGGTCAGAGACTGCAGACATGATACAAGAGATGGTCAGAGACTGCAGACATGATACAAGAGATGGTCAGAGACTGCAGACATGATACAAGAGATGGTCAGAGACTGCAGACATTATACAAGAGATGGTCAGAGACTGCAGACATTATACAAGAGATGGTCAGAGACTGCAGATATAATACAGGAGATGGTCAGAGACTGCAGACATGATACAGGAGATGGTCAGAGACAGCAGACATAGTGCAGGAGATGGTCAGAGACTGCAGACATTATACAAGAGATGGTCAGAACAAGAAGATGGTCAGAGACTGCAGTTCCTATGGACGTTAGTAGATAATGGCCGATCGGCCCTCTCACCTGACCCAGCGATACAGCAACGGTTCCTCTGATCAGGAGTCAGCTCACTCTGAATTGCCCGTGGTGACTCCGCTGGGTAGCACCCAGATCTGTATTCCGGCAATGACTCCATTCCTTTCTCCACCAGGGATGGCGCTAGGCTGTGTGTCTTTCCCTCTGGTGGTGCAGGGCAGTGGGGTTCCCTCTCTGATGGTGTTCCCTCAGCACTCCCCTCTCCCTCTGGAGTCCAGGGTGTACTTCCCTGAAAGCTTTCCCAGGCTCCTGTCTCTCTCTCTCTCTCTCCCATTCAGCTGAGCATGCTGTGTGGGCTGCAGTTTCCGTGTTACAGTGGGGCTGTCAGTCCTCGGGACTACATGTCCCACAATCCTCTTCTATGCTCCTTTTTCTATTCTATTTTTTCCCTGGCTGATATGAAGGCAGGGGAAGAAACATAGTGGGAGGCTGTGCCGGCCAGCACCGCTCACTAGTATAGCAGTGCACGTGCGGAGGAGAGGGAGGGGAAGGGGCAAAAGAAAAGCCCGCAGCTGCAGTGTAGACCCCCCCCAGGAGAACCCCCCTCCACTAGTACAGACCCCCACAGGACAAACCCCTCCTCCATTAGTACAGACCCCCCACCAGGACAAACCCCCCTCCATTAGTACAGACCCCCAGGACAAACCCCCCTCCATTAGTACAGACTCCCCCGGACAAACACCCCCCTCCATTGGTACAGACCCCCCAGGATAAACCCCCTCCTTTGGTACAGACCCCCCCAGGACAAATCCCCCATTCATTAGTACAGACCCCCCAGGACAACCCCCCTCTATTAGTACGGACCCCAACAGGACAAACCCCACCTCCATTAGTACAGACCCCCCAGGAAAAACCCCCCCTCCATTAGTACAGACCCCCCTAGGACAAATCCCCGCCATTAGTACAGACCCCCCAGGACAAATCCCCCCTTCATTAGTACAGACCCCCCAGGACAACCCCCCTCCATTAGTACAGACCCCCACCAGGACAAAGACCCCTCCATTAGTACAGACCCCCCCAGGAGAACCCCCCTCCATTAGTACAGACCCCCCACCAGGACAAAACCCCCCAAGACAACCCCCCATGAGTGCAGACCCCCCCAGGGCAAGATCCCTCCATTAGTACAGCCACCCCCAGGACAAATCCCCCTTCATTAGTACAGACCCCCCAGGACAACCCCCCCCATTAGTACAGACCCCCCAGGACAAATCCCCCCTTCATTAGTACAGACCCCCCCAGGACAAGCCCCCCCCATTAGTACAGACCCCCCAGGAAAACCCCCCATTAATACAGACCCCCCCAGGACAAGCCCCCCCATTAGTACAGACCCCCCCAGGAAAACCCCCCCATTAGTACAGACTCCCCACCAGGACAAACCCCCCTCCTTTAGTACAGACCCCCACCAGGACAACCCCCCATTAGTACAGACCCCCCAGGACAAATCCCCCCTTCTTTAGTACAGACCCCCCAAGACAACCCCCCCATTAGTGCAGACCCCCCCAGGGCAAGATCCCTCCATTAGTACAGCCACCCCCAGGACAAATCCCCCTTCATTAGTACAGACCCCCCAGGACAACCCCCCCTCCATTAGTACAGACCCCCCCAGGACAAGCCCCCCCATTAGTACAGACCCCCCCAGGACAACCCCCCCATTAGTACAGACTCCCCACCAGGACAAACCCCCCTCCTTTAGTACAGACCCCCCCAGGACAACCCCCCATTAGTACAGACCCCCCTAGGACAAATCCCCCCTTCATTAGTACAGACCCCCCCCCAGGACAACCCCCCCATTAGTACAGACCCCCCTAGGACAAATCCCCCCTTCATTAGTACAGACCCCCCCAGGACAACCCCCCCATTAGTACAGACCCCCCTAGGACAAATCCCCCCTTCATTAGTACAGACCCCCCACCAGGACAAAGCCCCCTCCTTTAGTACAGACCTCCGGGACAATGCCCCCCCCTCTATTGGTACAGACCCCCCACCAGGACAACCCCCCCCATTAGTACTGACCAGTGACCCCCCAGGACAAATCCCCCTCGATTAGTACTCTAGAGACCCATTAAAACCCGGGCGGCAGCTAGAGAGGACAGTGTGCAGCCGCGCCGCCCGGGTGAAGAGCAGTTATCTAGACAGGCTTGGGGGGGCCGCGGGAGTGAGAGACAGAGGAGGAGAACCTGTGTCAGCCTGTCAGGCTGCAGGCATGGACCGCTCTCCCCCTCAGCGAAGTCACTGAGTGGCTGGTCTCTCTCCACACAGAGACCAGCCGCTCCGATCTCAGGCGGCTGCTCTCCTTCTCTGACAGGAGAAGGAGGGAGGGGGGATGGGCAGCAGCGAAAAACACAGCGGCCATGCGGAGGGAGCCTGCTCTGGACACGGAGAGGAGGAGGAGGAGGGAGGGGAGCACTCTGGCGCTTCAGCGCCCCCACCTCTCTGGCGCCCGGGTGCACTGCACCCCGTGCACCCGCCTGGGACCGGCCCTGCCTCTGGAAAAAGGCAGGGTCTGATCTGGGAGAAGGCAGGATCTGATCTGAATGAAGGCCGAATCTGATCTGGGAGAAGGAAGGGGCTCCTCTGGAAAAAGGCAAGATCTAATCTGGGAGAAGGGAGGGTCTGATCTGATTGAAGGCAGGATCTGATCTGGGGGAAGGCAGAGTTTGATTTGGTGGAAGGCCGGGTCTGATCTCAGAGAAGGTAGGGTCTGATCTGGGAGAAGGCAGGGTCTGATCTGGGAGAAGGTAGGGTCTGATCTGGGAGAAGGCAGGGTCTGATCTGGGGGAAGGCACAGTCTGATCTGAATGAAGGCCAAGTCTGATCTGGGAGAAGGAAGGTTCTAATCTGGGAGAAGGCAGGGTCTGATCTGAGTGAAGGTAAAGTCTGATCTAGGAGAATGCAAGGTCGGATCTGGGAGAAGGCAAGGTCTGATCTGGGGGAAGGCAGGGTCTGATCTGGAAGAAGGCAGGATCTGATCTGGGGGGAGGCAGGGTCTGATCTAGGAGAAGGCAGGGTCTGATCTGGGAGAAGGCAGGATCAGATCTGAGGGAAGGCAGGGTCTGATCTGGGGGGAGGCAGGGTCTGATCTAGGAGAAGGCAGGGTCTGATCTGGGAGAAGGCAGGATCAGTCTTCTCCCTCTGTTCTTCTTCCGATGTTGACTCAACGCTCTCTCCCATTCTAATGACGGGTGCGCAGTGGGCCACTACTTATATAGGCATGGGGCAGGGTCACCGGAGACATCGACGCCCATCATGACCCGAATGGTGACTTAATAAGGGGTGGGGCCTCCGGATGACGTCACACGGTGACCCCGCCCCATGCCTATAAAAGTAGTGGCACACTGCGCACGCGGCATTAGAGCGGAGAGAGCGTCAAGTCAATATCGGAAGAAGAACAGAAGGAGAAGACAGCGGAGAAGACCCAGTAAAAGACCCAGCAAAAGAGCGAGACGATAGCGGAGAAGACCCAGCAGAGGCAGAAGACAGCGGACAGAGGGAGAAGAAACGGAGAGAGAGCGGAGAAGATCCAGAGAGGGGAGAAGAACCAGAGAGGGTTAGAAGACATCAACAAAGAAGACCCGGAGAGGGGAGAAGAAGTTGGAAGAGATGCTGGAGCTGGCTTAATAAGTTACTTTAACACCCTGTGTGCTGTGTTTTATTGTTAAGACTTTTTTTCAGGTGAATTGGTAGGGGTACAATGTACCCCATACTCATTCACATAGGGTAGGGAGCAGGGATCTGGGAGCCCCCTTGTTAAAGGGGGCTTCCAGATTCCGATAAGCCCTCCGCCCACAGACCCCGACAACCAACGGCCAGGGTTGAGGAAGAGGTCCTTGTCCTCATCAACATGGGGACAAGGTGCTTTGGGGTGGGGGGGCGCAGGGCCCCCCTGCCCCAAAGCACCCACCCCCCCATGTTGAGGGCATGCGGCCCGGTACGGTTCAGGTGGGGGAGGGGTGCTCGCTCGTCCCCACCCCCTTTCCTGACCTGCCGGGCTGTGTGCTCAGATAAGGGTTTAGTATGAATTTTGGGGTGGACTTCCATGTCATTTTTTCGGCGTGGGGTGTTCCCCTTAAAATCTATGCCAGACCGAAGGGCCTGGTATGCTCTTGGAGTGGGAACCCATGCCGTTTTTTTTTTAATTTGCCATGGAGTTTCCCCTAAAGATTCATACCAGACATAGTGCCTGGTATTGTCAGAGATCAAAGTCGGATCCCTGTTAATTGAAGTGGGACGTATGTCGGACTTCAAGTCGCAGGGCAAAGTCGGAACCAAAGTGGTACGACTGTCGTGTCGTACCAGTGTGAATCCGGCCTTATACACACACACTAATTACAAGCAAACAGATCACAGGTGAGGATGGTTACCTTTAATTGCCATTCAAACCCCTTTGTGTCAACTTGTGTGCATATTATCAGGCCAAAATCACCAGGGTATGTAAACTTTTAATCAGGGTCATTTGGGTAGTTTCTGTTGTGATTATGATTTAAAAAGAGTAAATACAGTTGATTTATAATAAATGGCTTCAGTCAAACACTAACCATGAGTGAAAGAAAAGTTTTTGTGTTATCATTCATATTCTCTGAAAAATGGTCAAGAAATCATAAATTCTGCCAGGGTATGTAAACTTATGAGCACAACTGTGTGTGTGTGTGTGTATATGTAGCAAGGTCTTTTACATCTTTTGGTCTAATAAGAACCTCCAAGGCCAAAGATAGCTGACATCCTTCAATATGTGGTGGGTTGTGAGGCATAGTGGGTACAAAGACGGTGAAAGTCATTAGGCGCCAGACACTTCTTGGATGTAGTAGAAGTTTTATTTCTTTTGACAGTCCTTTTTATATATTTTGGGGGAAAGAGGGTTAGGGCCAGGACACCCTTAGATAGTTGCAAACTCAATTGGCAGACTCCAAGACTTCAATAGGAGAACAGCCGTACAGGGAAAGCATACCTCCCAACTTTTTGAGATAAGAATGGGGGACACCTATTAGCAAAAGTATACAGGCAAAGGACACACCCCCTGCCACAAGTTTTTTTCTTTACTACTACTATTCCTTTATATTGGCTTTTGAAATTTGAAAATGCAGCAATTTAGAAATTGGACGAAAGGTTTAGCGCTGGGAAACAATTTTTGAAAGATAAAAAGTGAATTTTATATACAACTATGTAGATCAGACCAAAATGAGGAAGAAAGAGGGACAGAGGGACTTTTTTCCAAATCAGGGGCAGTGTCTCGAAATCAGAGGCAGTTGGGAGCTATGGGAAAGGCCCCAGCAAGGCGCCACTTCTGCACAAGCAGGAATGCTGTCTCCTATGGTAACAGTCCTTTAACAGTTCCTAACTCAAACGTAACAGTTCTTTCAGCTCCACTACAACTGCTCCTTGTAGTTCTTCAATACTGAGCTCCCGGTCTCTTACTAGACCCTCTAATTCACTGACTATGAATCCCTTGAGCTCCTCCAAGATTTGTGGTGGTAAGCGTGACCCCTGCTTCTCTGCTGGGTCCCTAGCTTGGCACTCCAGATACTTCTCTTGACACACAAGGCTGCTCTACAAGTGTCTCCTCTGCTGGCTGGGTTCCTGACTTGATCACCGCCTGAAGTTTCCCGATTCTTCACCATGCCCTTCGGTGAGAATATGATTCCGGTAGTTGCTTCAGTTACTCACTGTGGTCCCTGGTAAAGGCGATCGGTCCCTTCGTGGCGACAGCTTCCCTTCTACCTCCGACCACTGACAGGCTCTCCGGCCGGCAGAACCATCAGTTTTGGTTGGACTACAAGCCAAAATCCCAACCCTCTTACTTTTGGACAGACCCTCATACAGCTTAGCAGCCAGATGCCCCCGGGATAGGCTCAATCTCCGGCCTAGCAGCCCGGGGCAGACAACACACGTCCACCCAGACGGCAGTCCGGGTGGCACAGAACATAGATCACCTGACCTCACCCGAATATATCGGCTCTCCCAGCAGGCCAAGGAATTAAAGAAAACCCCTGCCCATTGGCTGGGACACCCACGTACCCATAAACTAGTTTTGACACCTTTTCTTCGAGCCAAACCCGAACACTTCAGCGGGGCTTGGCCTTTTTTTGTAGCATACACTATGAGATTGAAAAATACCTGGGACACCTCTGTGCGCCCTAGGGGAGTAGTAATGCGGCACGTGCAGCGGTGAACAGTGGGTGTAGCCAATTGCATATAGTGCAGGCGTGTGTAATGTACAATATAGTGTATATAGTGCAGGCGTGTGCAATGTACAATACAGTGTATATTTAGTGTGTAATGTACAATATAGTGTATATAGTGCAGGCGTGTGTAATGTACAATATAGTGTATATTTAGTGTGTAATGTACAATATAGTGTATATAGTGCAGGCGTGTGTAATGTACAATATAGTGTATATAGTGCAGGCGTGTGTAATGTACATTATAGTGTATATGACCTCTGCCGGGTTAGCCCCCCCCCCCCATATCAAAATGTTTGAAAAAATCTTATGCAGTTTGTTAAATCTTTATTAGATCAGGTTAGATCAACCGTTGCTTGCGTTAGATTTTACACAGAAGAAGCAATATTAATAGTTATTTGCTGGGGGGGCTAACCCGTCTTCAGCCCCCCCTTATCAAAAAATTGACTAAACAGTTAGCTATTTTTGAAGCTATTTGTTAGATCCGGTAAGATCAAGTGGTTTTAACGTTAGATCTCATATAAATAAAGACTTATTAAGTGATTAATGAGGGAGGCTGGCCCCCCCTTATTAAATTTTCTGGCCAAAAATCATTCAGGTTAATAGATATTTGTTAGATCCGGTAAGATCAAGTGGTTTTAACATTAGATCTTACATCATTTCAGAGATATTACACATCAAAATAGAGATATTAGGTGGTACATATGGACGGGTTAGCCCCCCCACATGCAATTTTCTGGCCAAAAATCATTCAGGCTAATAGATATTCCTTAGATCCGGTAAGATCAAGTGGTTTTAATGTTAGGGATATTAGGTGGTGGTACATAAGGATGAGATTAGATCTCACATTATTAGAGACTTATTAAGGCCCCTTTCACACTGGGGCGGGGGCGGCGTCGGCGGTAAAGCGCCGCTATTGTTAGCGACGCTTTACCGTCAGTATTCGGCCACTAGCGGGGCGGTTTTACCCCCTACTAGCGGCCGAGAAAGGGTTAAAAACCACCACAAAGCGCCTCTGCAGAGGCGCTTTGCCGGCGGTATAGCTGAGTTGTCCCATTGATTTGAATGGGCAGGAGCGGTGAATACACCGCTCCTTCCCCGCTCCAAAGATGCTGCTGGCAGGACTTTTTTTCCCGTCCTGCCAGCGCACCGCTCCAGTGTGAAAGCCCTTGGGGTTTTCACACTGGATACAAAGCAGCGGCATTTTCGGTTCGGTTTGCAGGCGCTATTATTAGCACAATAGCGCCTGCAAACCGCCCCAGTGTGAAAGGGCCCTAAGTGATTAATGAGGCGGGCTGACCCCCTCTTATCAAATTTTCTGGCCAAAAAATCACCCCGGCTAATTGATATTCATTGGATCCAGTAGGATCAAGTGATTTTAATGTTTGATTATCCATAATTACAGGAATATTATGGATATTTGGTAGCGATGCACAGATATCCATACTAGTGTCTATATTGGAGTCGATAATGGGCATTTTCACGTGTACCAGTGAAGAGTGCCATTGAGCATACTGAGGTATGCTGAAATTATGTGGGACATTAATCAACAGGTGTGTCCAAGCCCAGTGAAGCCTGAAGCACAGTATCAGAAGCCAGAGGGAAACTTCGGAGGGCTCTGGTGAAGGAGCCAACCGGGTGCCCATCTACAGTAGCTGGCTCAAAACCAGTGACACAAAGAGACAGCAGCAAAAGTCCAAATCCTTGCAGAGGGCCCCCCCCGTTGTTGCCTCCAAGCAACCCAGTGTCCCGTTTCTTTTGACAAATGCTGCCTGGTGTCGGAGAGTCAATGCACACCAAACTCCCAGAACTTAGCGCATACTTAAGCCCAATCAGAACCTCGCAGAGAGGAGCGCGGATACAAACCACCGAACAGGCCAGGGCCACCACTTCCTCCATGCTCCCTGACAAGCTGGTGGAACCTTTTCCTGTAGTTCCCCTCCACGTAAAGGGAGTCTACACAAAGGCCCTACTGGATACTGGAGCTTAAGTGATCCTTCTCTACAGAGACTTCTATGACAGGCACCTCAAGCACCTGCCTTTGCAGAAGTTGGAAGAGCTGCAGATATGGAACATTGTGACTCAGAACTTCCCCTATGATGGCTATCTACCGGTCAAGCTGACCTTCGATCCCCCCATGGCTGGGAAAGCCGAGACTTTTGAAACTCAGACAGTGGTCTGTCCTCGCCCACCAGGGGCCATTAAGAGTTCTCTCATCATAGGGACCAATACTGATCTTGTCAGAAGGCTGTTGACACCTCTTGTTCTGGAGCTGGGAACTTCAACTACAAGTGTGCATCCCATGCTGAGACAAGCCTACCAGCACCTGGTACAAAAACAGAAGGGAAAGATCTGGCACTTGGACCAGTGTGAGAAGGTGTTACAGCCTGGTAAAGTGACAGAGAGAAGACATGGGAGTGGAGATAATTCCCGAGGTGGTTTCAACCAAAGGGTTGCAAAGAAGTCACAGGAAGATCTTGGTTAGTGTCCGCAACATAACAGCCAGTGAAGATGCCGGCTCAGCTGTTGCTGGGACAAGTGAATCTGGCCACCCCAGTCCTGCCGTCTTATTTGGTGTTGGGAGCAAAGGATGGGATTTCTGTGGAGGAGCTCTATCTGAAGAATACTCCCCTTTTGCCTGAATGGAAAGAAAGGGCCAAGACTCTGCTCCTGAGATGACAGGCTGCATTCTCCAAAAGTGAATTTGATGTGGGGTGTGCAAAAAGTGCCCAATATGGGATCCATCTCTTCGAGTGCATAAACCGTTCAGGGAAAGAGTTTGATGGATTCCTTTAGGGGACTTGGAGGATCTGCATGAACAACTGGCAGAGTTGAAGAGGGCAGGCATCATCCGAAAGTCCCAGAGTCTATACGCTTCCCCAATAGTGGTGGTATGGAAGAAGAATGGGTCACTGAGGCTGGGTATTGACTACCGGATGCTGAACTGAAGGACCATTCCCGACCAATATACCACCCCAAGGATAGAAGATGCCTTGCAGAGCCTGTCAGGAGCGAAGTGGTTCAGCATGCTGGATTTGAAGAGTGGGTATTACCAAATCCCCATGCACCCTGAGGATCAGGAGAAGACCATTTTCATTGCCCCGGAGGGGATCTTTGGATTTGACCGTATGCATAAAGGCCTGTCTGGTGTCCCAGCCACCTTCCAAAGGCTAATGGAGAAGACCGTGGGTGACATGAAACTGATCGAGATGTTGGTGTACTTAGACGACATCATCATTTTCAGCAAGACCCTGGAAGAGCACAAAGAGTTTCTGCAGAAGGTCCTGAAGAGACTCCATTATGAGGGGGTTGAAGCTGTCTCTGGAAAAGTGCCAGTTTTATCAACCCTCGGTCAACTACCTTGGTCACATTGTGTCTGCTGATGAAGTGGCCACTGACCTCCAGAAGCTGGAAGCTGTCACCTCCTGGCCAAGGCCTACCAACGTGACTGAGCTTAAGTAATTTCTGGGATTCTGCTCTTATTACAGAAGATTTGTCAAGGGATTCGCTAAGACGCTGACCCTGATCTGGCGAAGCCTGTCAGACCAGCTGGAGGGCCCAGAAAACCCAGAGAGTCCATTCAGGAACAATGGACTCCGAAGTGTGAAGAGGTTTTAGGCAGCTGAAGTGAAGCCTAACAACTGCTCCAGTCGTGGCCTATGCAGATCCAACCAAGCCATACGAGCTACACTTTGACGCCAGTCGAGATGGGTTAGGTGGGGTGCTATATCAAGAGCATGACTGCCATCTATGGCCTGTTGCCTACGTGAGTTGGAACTTGGCCCCCGCTGAGAAGAACTATCCCATGCACAAACTTGAGTTCCCGGCCTTGAAGTGGGCGGTGGTGGATAAGCTGAGGGATTACCTGTATGGAGCGGAGTTCGTGATCAAGACCTACAACAATGCTCTCACCTACATCCTCACTACCACCAAGTTGGACGCCACGGGTCACAGATGGTTGGCTGCTCTATCAGGGTTTATTTTCAGCCTGAAGTATCGACCGGGGTCAGGAAACAAGACACTTTGTCAAGAAGGCCCCATTGTTCCAGAGACCTTGCAGAAGAATAGGCCCAGCTGACACCTGAAGGGTACGAGCCTTATGTCAAGGAGCAGAACATCAACCTAGAGTGGGATCCAGAACAAAGAGGTTGGAGTGTCAGCCGCTGGTGTTCCCAGATGTTATTGCAATGTCGCCAAGTCGGGGATGAAGGTCTGCCCAAGCTGTCAAAGACCTGCAGAGGGACCAGTTGGAGGGCCCTCCCTGTAGCTTGGCATTGGAGGCCTTCAAGAGCCAACGCCCTGACTTGCTCCTCACTTACTCCCCAAAGGAAACACATCTGCTGCACCGAGAGTGGGATCGGTTTCAGGTGCACAGAGGGTTGGTCTACCGAAGGGGCCCCTCTGATGCTTCTGAAGAAAAAATGGCAGCTATTCCTACCTGAAAAAAATACGGAGACAGTATTAACTGCCCTACTATCAGGAACCATGAATCAGACTGAGACAGAAGTATAATTAAATCACACTTGTTTATTAATAATAATAATAATAATAATGTAAACAGAGTAAGCGTAGTCAAAACAAGCCAGAGTTCAGTAACCGGATCGGGTAGTCAGCCAAGCAAATGTCAGAGAGCCAGAGATAAATGTAGTACAGCAAACAGGATCAGGAGCCAGAAGGAACATCAGCCTAGCAAGTCTTCAACAGGAACGCAGGAGAAAGACTCTGTGATGTTGACAAAGGCGAAGGCAGAGATCAAGTGAGCTTCACGACTTTAAGTAGGCAGGACTGACGAGCAGAATCAACAACAGCTGGGTAACTGTGGAGAGAAATGGGAGCTGTCAATTAGCCGACAGCTGAGCGGCCAGCTCAGAGAAGGGAGGGCTGAGCCCAGCCCTGACACCTATGTGACAACTATGGCCACCTAGGGCCCAAGAGGACTTTTCTCCTGGTGAGGGACCGGTTCTACTGGTCCTGCATGCAGGCTGAAGTTGAGGATTATTGCCACTCCTGCATCAGATGTATCCAAAGGAAGACTTTGCCTCACCAAGCTGCCCCAATGGACCATCTTCAGAGTCAGGGACCCGTGGAGCTGGTGTGCATTGACATTCTGTGCTTGGAGCCTGATCTGAGCGGGCAGGGAAATATCCTGGTAGTGACTGACCATTTCAGTCAGTATGCTCAGGCGTTTTCCAAGAGGGACCAAAAGCATCCATGGTGGTCAAAATCTTCGCGGATAAATTCTTTGTGCACTATGGTCTGTCCCAACGCATCCACTCTGATAAAGGGAGAGATTTCATCAAGAGACTTTTAGACCTATTGGGCATCAGGAAGTCTAAAACCACCCCGTATCATCCTCAAGGAGATCCTCAACCAGAGGGATTTAACCAAACCCTCCTGGATATGCTTGGAACTCTAAATTCAGAACAAAAGCAGCACTGGAGCAAGCATATAGTGGCTATTGTGCATGCTTATAACAGCACCGCCAATGATGCCACAGGTTACTCTCCCTCTAGTTTGATGTTCAGACCGCAGGCCCGGCTGCCAGTAGACTTGGCTTTTGGCACGTTCCGCGACCATACCTCAGCAACTTTCCACAGAGGGTATGTGGATCGCCTGCAGAGACGTCTGAAAACCGCCTATGATAAGGCTCAAGCTGCCTCATATGACTGAGAACAAAGAAACAAAATAAATTTTGACCTCAGGGTATGAGTGCAGGACCTACAGCCAAGAGACAAGGTACTGCTGAGAAACCTGGGTGTCCCTGGAAAGCACAAGTTGGCTAACTGCTGAAAGTTGCAGCCCTATGTCGTTTGCAAGCATCTGCCAGGACACCCAGTATATCAAATCCGGCCAGAAGGAAGCACAGGCCCGCTGAAGATTTGGCATCACAATCATCTGTTGCCTCTGTCAGAAGCAGTTCATGTGCCACCACAGCCAAATTTACAGTTTACACCCACAGTCTCTCAAAGATCCCGGCCAGTGACTAGATCTCACTCTGTACCCCTTGCTGAAGATGAAAACAGCGAGGATGAAGAGAAAGATTGTCTGTGGCCATCTCAAATGCCAGGGCCTACCCCCCCCCTTCTTCTCCTCCCAAGGTGACTGTGGTGACTCTCAGGCCAGAGGCTCCTGAGCTTGTACCTCAAAGTCCACCTTTGAAGAGTTGGAAGACCCTCAATCTTCCCTGCTGACAACAGACCCCTAAGACTTTCCATCCTTCATTGAGGAAGCTGAAGCTGATATGCAGGAAGAAGAAGAGACCAGTGTGTCTGTAACCCCAAAACCTAAAGAACAGCGAGAGCGCACGGTTATTCACCCACCCAAAAGACTAACATATGATACTTTGGGTGAAAGCTCTGAGGAGGTCATTCTCATTGCAAAAAGGACTCTTGAAGTAACTAACACTTCCACCGCAGATTTGGTGGTGGACAATCCGAACTCACTGTCAGGACTGGGCTCAGCCCTTCCTTCTCTGAGCTGGCCGCTCAGCTGTCGGATAATTGCCAGCTCCTATCTCTCCAAAGTTACTCAGCTGTTGATGATATACACGTCAGTCCTGCCTACTTTAGCTGTCCAGTCCAGAGGATCTCTGCCTTCGCCTTGGTCAGCATCACAGAAACTATCTCCTGTGATCCTGCTCAAGACTTGCTTTGCTGACATCTTTGGGTGAAAGCTCTGAGGAGGTCATTCTCATTGCAAAAAGGACGCTTGAAGTAGCTAACCCTTCCACTGCAGATTTGGTGGTGGACAATCCCAACTCACTGTCATGACTGGGCTCAGCCCTTCCTTCTCTGAGCTGGCCGCTCAGCTGTCGGATAATTGCCAGCTCCTATCTCTCCAAAGTTGTTGATGATATCTTGCTCGTCAGTCCTGCCTACTTAAGCTGTCCAGTCCAGAGGATCTCTGCCTTCGCCTTGGTCAGCATCACAGAAACTATCTCCTGCGATCCTGTTCAAGACTTGCTTTGCTGACATCCCTTCTGGCTCCAGATCCTGCTTGCTGTTCCACTACATTGATCCCTGACTTCTGGCTTGGCTGACTATCTGTTCTGGTTACTGAACTTTGGCTATGTTTTGACTACGCTTGTTCTTTTTACTTTTATTATTAAACAAGTGTGATTTAACTGTACTTCTGTCTTGGTCTGATTTCTTGGTTTCTGACACTCACCCCCTGGCACATCTAGCTGGGCCATTCCAGTTAAGGTGGCCTGTAGCAGGACAACCTCCCCTCCTATGCTAATTGGTGGGATGTTCCTCTGCCAGGGTTTTATGCAGATGTAAATTGTATGGTTTCCTGTGCACACTAACCTGTTTTTTTTTCATGTGTATATCAAAAGCATGTAACAGGTCATAGACTCTTTACCTCCTTTGGCGGACCAAAGGTTCTTTGGTGGGGGGAGTGTATAGCGGGGGCTACTCTATCACCAATGGTCCTCTCACCTCCCGCCATTCCTGGCAGCAACCGCCGGACTGAATAGACACTTACACAGGCACTCACTGAGGGAGAGCACGCCTGTCAGTCCCTGTGGGGGATTTCTCCCTCTCCCTCCCCTCTTCCTGTGTCCCTATTGGCAGGGAGAGGGAGCCAATCAAGCAGCAGCAGAGGACAACGGGACTTGAAGTCTCATCACAACACAGCCCTATTGATTTCTACAGGGGGTGGAACTACCAAGCCCAGTCTGCTTTGCAAGAAGGGGGGGCTAGCTAAAGACTTAAGCTTGTTGGTCTGAGGAGAGATCACCATGAGGCAGGGAGGTGAACGGAGGTGTGAGGAGAGACTACAGGCACCCGCTGAAGAACCATGCAAGGAAGGTTCCAGAGATCATCCAGAGACGGTTAAAGATGGATGTACCTTCTGTACCACCTAATATCTCTTTTTTTTATGGAATATCTCTGAAATTATGTGAGATCTAAAGTTAAAACCACTTGATCTTACCGGATCTAATGAATATCTATTAGCCTGAATGATTTTTGGCCAGAAAATTTGATAAGGGGGGCCAACCCATCCATATGTACCACTTAATATCTCTATTTTGATGTGCAATATCTCTGAAATGATGTGAGATCTAACGTTAAAACCACTTAATCTTACCAGATCTAATGAATATATATATTAGCCTGAATGATTTTTGGCCAGAAAATCTGATAAGGGGGGCTAACCCGTCCATATGTACCACCTAATATCTCTATTTTGATGTGGAATATCTCTAAAATTATGTGAGATCTAACGTTAAAACCACTTGATCTTACAGGATCTAACGAATATCTATTAGCCTGAATGATTTTTGGCCAGAAAATTGCACGTGGGGGGGCTAACCCGTCCATATATACCACCTAATATCTCTATTTTGATGTGGAATACAGTACCTGACAGCGAGAATGTGTTTCCAGCACAATCTCTGTGACAGGGTACATTTTATATAAAAAACTGGCATGGGTTCCCCTCCAGGGGCATACCAGGCCCTTAGGTCTGGTATGGATTTTAAGGGGAACCCCCTACGCCGAAAAAACGGCCGCAGGGCGCCCCCCTGCCCCAAAGCGCCCACGTCCCCATGTTGATGAGGACAAGGGCCTCTTCCCGACAACCCTGGCTGTTGGTTGTCAGGGTCTGTGGGCGGAGGGCTTATTGGAATCCGGGAGCCCCCTTTAATAAGGGGGCCCCCAGATCCTGGCCCTCACCCTATGTGAATGAGTATGGGGTACATAGTACCCCTACCCATTCACCTGGGGGAAAAAGTGTCAAATAAAAAACCACACTAGACAGGTTTTTAAAGTAATTTATTAGGCAGCTCCGGGGGTCTTCTTTCGACTTCGGGGGTCTTCTTCCGACTCCGCTCTCTTCTCCGCGCTCTCCAGTTCTCCCGCTCTCCGGCCTCTTCTCCCGCTCTCCGGCCTCTTCTCCCGATGTCCGGTTCTTCTCCCGCTCTCTGGTTCTTCTGAAAGTTGTAGAAAGTCAACCATCACTCCAGCCCTCCACCAGTCGGGGCTTTATGGCAGAGTGGCCCGACGGAAGCCTCTCCTCAGTGCAAGACACATAAAAGCCCGCATGGAGTTTGCTAAAAAACACCTGAAGGACTCCAAGATGGTGAGAAATAGAATTCTTTGGTCTGATGAGACCAAGATAGAACTTTTTGGCCTTAATTCTAAGCGGTATGTGTGGAGAAAACCAGGCACTGCTCATCACCTGTCCAATACAGTCCCAACAGTGAAGCATGGTGGTGGCAGCATCATGCTGTGGGGGTGTTTTTTAGCTGCAGGGACAGGACGACTAGTTGCAATCGAGGGAAAGATGAATGCGGCTAAGTACAGAGATATCCTGGACGAAAATCTTCTCCAGAGTGCTCAGGACCTCAGACTGGGCCGAAGGTTTACCTACCTTCCAACAAGACAATTACCCTAAGCACACAGCTAAATAATGAAGGAGTGGCTTCACAACAACTCCGTGACTGTTCTTGAATGGCCCAGCCAGAGCCCTGACTTAAACCCAATTGAGCATCTCTGGAGAGAACTAAAATGGCTGTCCACGAACGTTTACCATCCAACCTGACAGAACTGGAGAGGATCTGCAAGGAGGAATGGAAGAGGATCCCCAAATCCAGGTGTGAAAAACTTGTTGCATCTTTCCCAAAAAGACTCATGGCTGTATTAGATCAAAAGGGTGCTTCTACTAAATATTGAGCAAAGGGTCTGAATACTTAGGACCATGTGAAATTTTAGTTTCTTTTTTAATAAATCTGCAAACATGTCAACAATTCTGTGTATTTCTGTCAATATGGGGTGCTGTGCATACATTAATGAGGAAAAAAAAATTTACTTAAATGATCTTAGCAAATGGCTGAAATATAACAAAGAGTGAAAAATTTAAGGGGGTCTGAATACTTTCCGCCCCCACTGTATATACAAGCCTGTATATATATATATATATATATATATATATATATATATATATATATATATATATATATATGAAATATATGAAATACACTGCAGCTAACTGAATCAACTGACTGCCTGAAGTATATTAGAAACAGTACAGTAGGAACGGTCTGCAATGAGATCTAGCTAAACTGGATACAGTGTATATATATACTGTATATAACAGCCTGACTGTATATATATATATATATATATATATATGAAATACACTGCAGCTAACTGAATCAACTGCCTGCCTGAAGTAGATTAGAAATAGTACAGCAGGAACGGTCTGCAGTGAGATCTAGCTAACTGAATAAACTGCCTGCTCAAAGTAAATGAAATGACACTCTCTATCTCTCTCTCTCTCTCTCTCTCTCTCTATCTCTCTCTAACACCAGCAACACACTACAAGGGCCGACATGCAGGCGGCCTTATATAGTGTGGGGCGTGTACTTAACCCCTTGAGCCATAATTGGCCAAAGGCACCATGCCTTTGACCAATTATGGCTCTGTTTGCATATGGCGCTGTGATTGGCCAAAGCATGCGGGTCATAGTGCATGCTTTGCCAATCATCGGCCAGCAAAGCACTGCGATGACGCAGTGCATTTATGGGCCGTGACGCGCCGCTCGAATTTGGCGCGAACGGCCCATAATGTTCGATCTTCATCGAAAGATCGAACAGCCGATGTTCGAGTCAAACTCATGTTCGACTCGAACAGTCAGCCCATCCCTAGTCATGATCTGGGGCTGCATGAGTGCTGCCGGCACTGGGGAGCTACAGTTCATTGAGGGAACCATGAATGCCAACATGTACTGTGACATACTGAAGCAGAGCATGATCCCCTCCCTTCAGAGACTGGGCCGCAGGAGCATCTGTGGGGCACCCTCAAACGCAGGGCCGTTTGAAGGAATTTGGGGGCCCCAAGCAAAATGGACATGGAGGCCACCACCCCCCCCCCACCCCCCCCCCCCCCCGCACGTAAAGCCTACAGGGATCACAGCATAGCGATACAGTTTAAGTCCACCAACACTTTATATAAATAGAAAAGGTTTACAGTGCAAATAATGCTGTTGCATATAATGTGCATACAATTTGAACATTTTCAACAATTGAACATTTGCAAAAAAACACCACTGCACCATAAAATCAAATATCGTAGCAACAAGTGTATATCCAGGCCTATAATACACCACTCAGCGCCACAGACCTCAAATACTCATCCAGAGCACATGTATAGGAATTGACATAAATAAATTACATATAATAAATATCATCCAAGACCCCTACAGATAAACACTAAGGGTGTGGGTATGTAGCTGCTGTTTAAGAAAACAATAAATACAGACAATAGTATATCACTAAACACAATAGTATAAACACTATATATGAATAATCAAGGAATAGTCATATACTAAAACAGCGCTAATGTTGAGCAAATGAGAAGAAAATAGTGTGGCCAACTACACACAAAACAACGTCCATAAGAGTAGTGCAGTATCAGTAGTGGTTCAGAAGTTGTTCAAAGTAGATCATAGAGTATGTCAAAACGTGCACCATCCACCGAATACTCCAACTCCACCGTGCGTGAACACACTCCCCATAGGGGGTTAAACTCACCAGAGTTAAGTATAATATAAGCCTCCAAAGTAAAACATATCCTGGGCCACATTAACAAAGCACTTCTCCAGGTGATGGGCAGATGGAGGGGCTCCAAAGGAATAAAAACAAAGGAGAGCGCACATAGCGTAATTCCATTTATTAATAAAACACACCGATCACATCATAACTCCCCCATCGCTAATTACGTACTAGACATAGGTAGTTAACAAGCAGAAAGGAAGAAAATCACCGTGCACTGCACCGTAGGACCTCGGGTAGCCGTCTCAACAGTCAAGGAGCGGAGTACACTTCCTCGTTCCGGGTCCACCATGATTAAGCACACGCGTCACTTCCGGCGTCGTGTAGGTCACGCTCTGACGCGTTTCGTCATATCCCGACTTCAACAGAGGGCGTGATGCAGGTCCTATGGTGCAGTGCACGGTGATTTTCTTCCTTTCTGCTTGTTAACCGCCTATGTCTAGTACGTAATTTCTTTCTAAAATTCTGACGGACCTAGAAATAGAACATGTTTCTAATCTTTCCGACGGACTTAATTCCTATCGGGAAAACTGTTCGTCTGTATGCTAGTCCGACGGATCAAAAACGACGCAAGGGCAGCTATTGGCTACAGGCTATTGAACTTCTTTTTTCTAGTCCCGTCGTACGTCATCGCGTTCTAAACGATCAGACTTTGGCAAATCCGTTTCAGCGGAACTCCGTCGGCACTCCGTTGGAAAGACCGTCTGAGTCTATTCTGAAGGAAAGTCCGGTCGTGTGCACGCAGCATTAGGGGTGTACTCACTTTTGTTGCCAGCGATTTAGACATTAATGGCTGTGTGTTGAGTTATTTTGAGAGGACAGCAAATTTACACTGTTATACAAGCTGTACACTCACTACTTTACATTGTAGCAAAGTGTCATTTCTTCAGTGTTGTCACATGAAAAGATATAATAATATAATACAGGGCTTTTTTTCTCAGAGAATTGGTGCAGGAACTCCCCCTTTTGGGGGTTACCCATTGTCTTTGCCCCTACCTACCTCTGAGCACCAGTCCTTGGTTCCACCCCCTACCCACCTCCCAGCACTGCTCCTTTTAGAGAATACAGAACCAAGTAACATTTGTGATACTAAGTAGTTTTGTATGGAATTTGTTATTGATAACAAGAAAAGCAGTAAAATAGACCCCCCACAGCCAACAACAATAGACCCACCAGCAACAATAGATCCCCCCCCGCAACAATGGACCACCTACAACAAAATACCACCGAGCAACAATAGACCCTCTATCAGCCAGCTATAATAAACTGCTCCCTTAACAGTAGATCCCTCCCAGCGACAACTGACCCCCCAGCAACATAAGACCAACCCCAGCAACAATAGATTCCCCAGCAGCAACAATAGACCTCCCCAGCAGCAATCAACCCTTCTGCAGAAATAGATCCCCTAGAGCAACAATAGATCGACCAGCAGCCAGCATCAATAGACACTGTAGCACAACCCAGCACTCTTTGCCATTACATACATTCATTGGTGGAGGTGCCGGAACTGCGTTCCCCCGCGTTCCCGCTGAACAAAAGCCCTATGGGGGCTTCAGCTGACTTCTAAAGTCCTGATGGTATATATATATATATATATATATATATATATAATCAGGACTTTAGAAGTCAGCTGAAGCCCCCATGAGACAAACTTAGAGAAAAATGCACACTCTAGCTTCCCTGCAAGAAACTGAACCCAGGATCCCAGCACTGCATGGCAAGAATGCTGATTACTGAGCCGTAGTGTTGCCATAGTAAAGAATTGGGTTCACCATTCAGTAGTCTGGGTTATATAAAGCTGCGATTTGTATCTGCTTCACAGATCTGAACAGAGGGACTGATATCTACATTACACAGCTGTTCAGTAATTACTAATTAGAATCAAACAGTGTCTGCCATTTGGTTCTGATGGACTTTGCCTATTGTTTTATCTTTACCCCTGTCACCTATAATGAGGGGTTCTTAAAGAAAGAGATAATAGAATTAACCAAGCATTAAAACAGAGGGTTCTGGGACTTGTAGATCTTCAATGACGAAGGTTCAGGTTATATCAGTCTGATTATTATACTAAATCTAAAATCTCAAATTATAGGTGCAATGTTATTCCTTAACTTAGAACAACATTTTGGGTTTCATTAAAGTGGACTTTCACGCTAATGCCCTGTACACACGAATATGTGCGATCGGAGCTTGTTGTCGGAAATTCCGACCGTGTGTGGGCTCCATCGGACTTTTTCCATCAGAATTTCCGACACACAAAGTTTGAGAGCAGGCTATAAAATTTTCTGACAACAAAATCCAATCCTTTAAATTCCGATCTTGTGTACACAAATACGACGGACAAAGTACCACGCATGCTCAGAAAGAGAGACGAAAGCTATTGGCTACTGCCTAGTTTATAGTCCCGACGTACGTGTTTTACGTCACCGCGTTCAGAACGATCCGATTTTCCGACAACTTTGTGCTACCGTGTGTATGCAAGACATGTTTGAGCCAACATCCGTCGGAAAAAAACGATGGATTTTGTTGTCAGAATGTCCGATCAATGTCCGACCGTGTGTACAGGGCATAAAAAAAAGCAGCACTTCCGTCAGTGGCGGCTGGTGCACAAAATTTTTTTGGGGGGCGCAAACAAACTGAAAAATACTGGACGCCCCCACCATAAATTGCAGCCTCACTGTGCCCATCAAATGCAGCCATTGTGCTCATCAAATGCAGCCATTGTGCCCATCAAATGCAGCCACTGTGCCCATCAAATGCAGCCATTGTGCCCATCAAATGCAGCCATTGTGCCCATCAAATGCAGCCATTGTGCCCATCAAATGCAACCACTGTGCCCATCAAATGCAGCCATTGTGCCCATCAAATGCAACCACTGTGCCCATCATATGCAGCCACTTGTGCCCATCATATGCAGCCACTGTGCCCCATCATATGCAGCCACTGTGCCCCATCATATGCAGCCACTTTTGTCCCATCATATGCAGCCACTTGTGCCCATCATATTTAGCCACTTGTGCCAATCAAATGCAGCCACTTGTGCCCATCATATGCAGCCACTTGTGCCCATCAAATGCAGCCACTTGTGCCCAGTATATGCAGCCACTTGTGCCCATCATATGCAGCCAGGCGCAACCCCCAGCTCGGCTGTCCCTTCACTAACCCCCCCTACCCCCGCGGCCGGTCTGGCGGCACTTACCACTCATGTGGCGGGGCTCTGCTCCTCTCCGGGAGTGACGGGGCTCTCCTTCTCGGCAGAAAGTGGTGGCTGCGGCTGCCGTGTCCGCTCAGCTCCTCAGGCTTCCTCCGCCGTGTTTCCTCTTCCGCCAAAGCGTTAGGCATCCAATAGGATCGCCTAATGTTTTGGCCAATCAGGAGACTGATCTCACTGACATGCCTGCTGATTGGCAGGAAGGAACGTTAGTGTGAAAATAGCAAAAATTTGTTCGCTATGCCACACAACAGGGTGGGATCGGGACGCAGTGCTCTGCGCCCCGAGCCCACTCTATTTTGAAGCCTATTAGAATCTTTTTAGAGCCTCTGGCTCTAATCACGTGCTTCAAAATACACCCCCCCACCTATCCCCGCCATAGTATTTCATGTGTCCAGTGTCCTGAAAGGGGCCGGGAACATGAATAGGGAGGGCGGCGGAGGTGTCATGGGGGTCGGCGCCAGTGCGGCTTCAATGCAGGGGCCGCCACTGACTTCCGTCCTTCTCACCTAGGAGAGAATAATGTCCCACCCCCAATTCTGCATTAATTGCAATAGAAGTCAGGGGACAAGCCCAAAAGTATAGTTTCATTGCAATTGAAATTCGGATGAAATTCTCATTATTCTGAGATTTGGATGTATCTGAATTACAATAGTAACGAATTTCAACGAATCAGAAATAGATGGTAATAAAACGAATTTTTTGAATTTGCAGTTGAAAATTAATTTGAATTAGAAATGGAAATATATTGCAATAAATACAGTGAAGTATAAAAGTGAAATAAGATAATGATTCCTACTTGAGCTGCTTTGTAGATTAGAATAGATTAAAACAGAATAGAATAGAAAAAAATAGAATAAAACCAAATAAAATAGAATAAAACAGAATAGTGTAGAAAATAAAGGAATAGAATATAAAAGAATAGAATAGATTTAAACAGAATAGAAAATAAGAGTATGGGGCAAAACAGAAATTAATACAATAGAAAATAAAAGATTAGATCAGAACAGAAAATAAAAGATTAGAAAAGAACGGAAAAGAATAGGAAAAAATTGAATAAATTTGAAAAAATAGAATACTATGAATATAGCCTTCGAAATATGTCACTGGCGCATGCGCTCTGAAGGAAAGAAATGCCCGTGCCATTCCTTTATAGCTCTGTGCTGCCCCCGTGACACGCAGAAGTGACATCATCACAGCACAAACATTTATGCTGCTGAAGCTCTGTGAACCCTGAAGGGAAAACAGGTGGGGATGGAAGCACCGTGACCCGTTACGGCATGCCGTTAGAGGGATTTGTTTTTCAGGTAAGTCTATCATAATCTGCTAGCATGTGGTGCATACTAGCAAATTATGACTAAAACCACCCGAGCGCCCATTTTTTTCTCTTTTTTTGTTGCGGCTTACTCCCGCTAACACCGACTGGGTTTAAACAACCACAGCAGCCATTTTCTATTCAAAATTAAATAAGTAACAGCGCATTAACATAAAATTTCGACAATGCAACCAGGAGGGGGTCTTTGGGTGTCCTTAAAGCTAAATTCTAGAAATTCAGAAACTTTTTAAAAAGTGAAGGTACACTATGAGTTAAGTCCAAGGAGGTGCATGACATCTCCTGGACTTATCTCTATTATTTACATTTGACATGTGTATTTCTCTGGGATCTGAGAGGATAGAAACACACAGAGCAGCTAAACCCAACAACCCCCCACCACCTCTACCACCGCCACCACCTCCACCACCACCACCTCTCTGCTGCCCATTCACAGAAGCCTTTGTATTTTGTGAACAAAGGCTTCTGAGAATGGGAAGAAAAAAGGGGGGGGTAGCAGCTACCATGACTCTCCTGTTCATGATTCAAACAAGGAAGACGCTGCTCCAGGTGAACAGTCACTACAGTCCGGATGCGCTGGGTTGCAAGCCGCGGCTCGCCACCGATGATCAATAAAAAGAAAAGGGCGGCTGCACACTACAGGAACGTTCCAACTATTTTATTCCAAATATAGCAAATGACAGCCAACAAAGACAGAGTGTCCGAACCCAGGAGGTGAAGAAGCACTGTCAGTGTGTCAGTGTGACGCATGCGTCACCTCCTGGGTTGGAAAAGTAGAATCCCCCTTTACTATGCTGTCTTTCTACCCTATTACTATTTGAAATCCTTCGCCTCCATGTTGCCTATATTGGAATGTCAAATTTCCATTTCCCCAGAACAAAATCAAGAGACTTCTAATAGTTCCTATCGTTCCGGTGTCAGCCGCACCTTCATCTGTCAGATTCCGGAGACAGAGCTGTCTCCCCCCTTGTGATGTCTGTCTAGAGATGTCTGTCTGTGGGACCGATCAAAGTCTTACATACCCAGGCCCACGGTCATTAATCTCCATCCAGCATCAGGTGTCGGACATATGTGACAAGTCCCCAAAATGAGTAAATGAGAGGCGTCGGGATTATAAATGGAAGCTCCCTGGGAGATGGACAGATAGATTAGGACGGAAGCCTCCAGCATCATTTGTCTAAGTAATTTGTCTATCGTATCTGGTGGTGTTCTACTCAATGTCCTTCCGTTTCGTGAAACTGTTCATCACTTTGAAATCTGAGATGTGGAAAAAATGTAGTTTCTATCAAAGGGGCTTCTTCTGTAGCTGTAGGTTTTTTTTTTTTTAATACTCTTGGTGACTCACTATGAGATATAAGTTTAAAGCCGAACTCGGGGGTAATCAACAACTGTCTAAATCCATTCATCATGTGTATTCTTCTTTTAATCTCGGTGTGCTTTGTGTATTCCTTCCAGATCTGTGCAGTAATCCAGTGTAAGACTTCCTGTAATAAAGACCGCTCACTGCTGCTCTCTCTCCTTGTGCAGGGGGACTGGTCTTGTCTCCGCCCCCCTACTGTCGTTTTCTACAGGCAGCCTGTAGTGGGTGGAGCCTGATGGGTCCCTTCCACAGCTCTTCTCTCTGCACAGGCTATGTACAGTACAATGGTGATGTCACTACTACTTATAATATCTAGCTGAATTTGTGCACAAAAAAGTTTATCTACATCCTTTGAGGCTATTAGGGAATAGATTTAACAGCTTCAGTCCCGGAAGATTTCACCCCCTTCCTGACCAGAGCACTTTTTGCGATTTGACACTGCGTCGCTTTAACTGACAGTTGCGCGGTCGTGCGACTTGTACCCAAACAAAATTGACGTCCTTTTTCTCCCACAAATAGAACTTTCTTTTGGTGGTATTTGATCACCTCTACGGTTTTTATTTTTTGCACTATAAACAAAAAAAGAGCTCCAATTTTGAAAAAAACGCATTTTTTTTTTACTTTTTGCTATAATAAATATCCCCCAAAAATATATTAAAAAAAACTATTTTTTTCCTCAGTTTAGGCCGATACGTATTCTTCTACATACCGTATTTATCGGCGTATAACACGCACCGGCGTATAACACGCACCCCAATTTAGGAGGGAATTTTAAGGAAAAAAAAACTTTTAGGAGGGAAGTTGAAGGGAAAAAAACTTACATTTAAATGCCCATCATTGCAGCCTTCTCAGTGCAGCCTTGCCCCAGTGCAGCCATGTCAGTGCAGCCTTCCCCAGTGCAGCCTTGTCAGTGCAGCTTTCTCAGTGCAGCCTTCCCCAGTGCAGCCTTGCCCCAGTGCAGCCTTGCCCCAGTGCAGCTTTCCCCAGTGCAGCCTTCCCCAGTGCAGCCTTCCCCAGTGCAGCCTTGCCCCAGTGCAGCCTTCGATCCCCTGTCCCTGCTTGCTGGGCTTCAAAATCGCCGACCGCGATTTGAAAATGGCGCCGCCGGCGCCGAAATACACAGAGCCGGTCCTTGGCTCTTTCCGGCGGCTCTCGTTTACTTTCGGTTTCACTCGTAGCCCCGAGCGGAGCTATCCGAACCTACTCGGATAGCTCCGCTCGGGGCTACGAGTGAAACCGAAAGTAAACGAGAGCCACCGGAAAGAGCCGAGGACTGGCTCTGTGTATTTCGGCGCCGGCGGCGCCATTTTCAAATCGCGGTCGGCGATTTTGATATTTTGACAGCTCGGGATCGCAGGGGATCGGCGTATAACACGCACCTGCGACTTTCCCCTGATTTTAAGGGGAAAAAAGTGCGTGTTATACGCCGATAAATACGGTATTTTTGGTAAAAAAAAATCGCAATAAGCGTATATTGATTGGTTTGCGCAAAAGTTATAGTGTCTACAAAATAAAATAGGGGATAGATTTATAGCATTTTTATTATTATTTTTTTTTTTTACTAGTAATGGCGGCGATCTGCGATTTTTATCATGACTGCGACATTATGGAGGACACATCAGACAATTTTGACACATTTTTGGAACCATTGGCATTAATACAGCGATCAGTGTGATTAAAAATGCATTGATTACTGTAAAAATGTCACTGGCAGTGAAGGAGTTAACACTAGGGGCAGTGAAGGGGTTAACTGTGTTCCCTGGGAGGTGGTTCTAACTGAAGGGGGAGGGACTAACTACAGGAAGTGACAAATCGTGGTTCCTAGTTAATAGGAACACATAATCTGTCACTCCTGTCAGAACAGACCAGGGAAGTGTGTGTTTACACACACTCGTCCCTGTTCTGTGTCTCCTGATCACGATCGCTCGTGGCCGGCGGTCATCGTGACCGTGGGCCACGAGCATCGGCACCCCCGCTGTGCCATCCGGACCCCGTGAGATCACGTACAGTAACGTGATTTCGCGCAGGGGAGCCAACCTGCCGCAGTAAAACTGCGGCAGCTGGTCCGGAAGCAGTAAGGCTCGGTTCACACTGGGGCAACACGACTTCAGCGCGACTTTGCACGGCGGCTTCGACGTGACTTCGACGCGACTTCGACGCGACTTTAGCAAATTACAAGGCGACTTGAAGTCACCTGCATGACAGGCGACTTCGCCTGTGGCCAATCAGCTCTCTGGGAGGGAGGGGGGGAGGGAGGGGTTTTCCCTGCAAAGTCGCTTGACTTTACAGAGAGATCCGACTTGGAGGCGACTTCCATTGATTTCTATGGTACAGGTCGCCTACCAAGTCGGATCAAAGTAGTACAGGGAGTACGCTCTGAAGTCGGAGCGACTTCAGTAGCGTCTATTAAGACGCTAGCGTTAACTCCCATTCAAACTATTTCTGGGGCGACTTGGGGCGACTTGAGGGCGTACAAGTCGGATCCCAAGTCGCCCCAGTGTGAACCGAGCCTTAAGGGATTAATTAATTAATTAATGTTAATTTATGTTTCTGGTTACAGGTGTACTGTTAGAGTAATATGAGCGGGGGGGGGGGGGGGACCTCCTCTTCATCTGTATATAAGACTGTATTCTTGTTCTAATAAACAGTTCATGGTGAGCAACCAAATGAGTATTGCCTTGGTTGTGGTTGTCAGCGGTTGGAATATCTGATCTCTATATTCAGACTGGAAGGAAGCGGTGTATGGTGAAAGCACTCAAGCGGAGTGTGAGGCGTTTCGTTACAGGGGATATTTGTACTGTCCTGGTGTTTTTTGAGCCTCAAGAAATGAGATCGGCCGTCAGTACATCAGGATTGATCCATTTTCAGATATAGCCCAAAGTTTGTGGACTCTATAACTTTCCTACAGACTAAATAATTTAAACTGATTTTGGGTTATTGTCACCAAAGAAATGTAGCAGAATACATTTTGGGCTAAACTCATGAAGAACATTTATTTATTTGCAAAATTTTATAAAAGTAAACTTGTTTTCTTTTCCAAATTTTCAGTCTTTGTTTTTTGTGTATTTTTCACAAAAACAAACAAACCCAGTGGCGATTAAATACCACCAAAAGAAAGCTCTATTTGTGTGAACAAAATGATAAAAATTTCATATGGTTACAGTGTTGCACGACCGCGCAATTGTCATTTAAAATGTGACAGCGCTGAAAGCTGAAAATTGGCCTGGGCAGGAAGGGGGAAAAAGCGCCCGGTATTGAAGTGGTTAAAGAATACAGAAATCCACGAATTGACACATTGTAAAATTTTATTCTGTTCTGAGCCAGCAATAATGTTTTCACTGAAATGCCAGAATGCCAGGGACAACAGGCTGGCACTTAGCTAAGAACATCCTTTGTCACGGAGTCACAGCATTCAATATCGTTTGCGGCATTGCCAGCTACTAATTTGGATTTAATGTCAGCTCCATGAATAAGGTGCTCAGGAAAGTATACAGCAGGAGAATGTTAAGGCACAATTTAATTAGTGCTCACGCATTTGTGTTACTGCAAAAAAAAAGAAAAATTGATTTAGCACAAACTTTCAGGGGTTCTGTAAAGGTCAAAGGGATTCAGCAATTTTATTCTTTGTGTAATGAGTATACTCCTTCCACCAGGATAATTGAGTTCCAACAAATCCTTCTTCCATTCTATATTCTTAAAGGACTTCTTTCAGTTCTAAAGACATTTTTGGGCCCTTTCACACTGTTCTGTTTTTGATGTGTTTTTAAAGCGGAGTTCCAGGCTTTTTTTTTTGTTTATTAAAAGTCAGCAGCTACAAAAAGTTTAGCTGCTGACTTTTAATAAACAGACACTCACCTGTCCCACGGTCCAGCGATGCGTCCGCACGGAGCCTCGCTCCTCTCCCCCTCCTCTCTCCGCGGTGCCTCCACTAAAACTGTGGGCTTGTGGCTTCACGGCCGGGCGCGCGCTGCGCGTGCACGCGTTGCGCATGCGCTCTTCGAGTGGACAGGCAATCTTCTGGGACCTGTGACGTGTCTGAGAAGATTGCAGAGAGGGAGCGGCCACCTAGGGGGAGAGGAAGCGTTGCCTAGGCGGCGCATACTCGGAAGTAGGAAGTGGGACCGGAAGTCCCACTCAAAACTAAGTACCCACTCCCCCCACCCCAAAAAAAAATGACATGCCAAATATGGCATGTAAGGGGGTGAGGAGTTTCCATAAGCGGAAGTTCCACTTTTGGGTGAAACTTCGCTTTAAAAGGTAAAAAAACAGTGGAAGAAAAATGCATGAAAATTGTACCCCCTTGATACGCTTTACAAAGTTTGTTTGGGCCAAGCTGGCCCAAACTATACACTATATTGTCAAAAGTATTGGGACACCTGCCTTTACACGTACGTGAAATTTAATGGCATCCCAGTCTTAGTCCATAGGGTTCAATATTGAGTTTGGGTTTAGGAGTGGTGTGTCTATGGGAATGTTTGACCATTCTTCCAGAAGTGCATTTGTGAGGTCAGGTGTGGACGAGAAGACCTGGCTCGCAGTCTCTCCTCTAATTCATCAAAAAGGTGCTCTATCAGGTTGAGGTGAGGTCAGGACTGGTGTGCAGTCATGTTGGAACAGGAAGGGGCCATCCCCAAACTGTTCCCACAAAGTTGGGAGCATGAAATTGTCCAAAATGTCTTGGTATGCTGACGTCTTAAGAGTTCCCTTCACTGGAGACATCAATGAATGAGTTGGAGTGGAGGAACTGGACTGGTATGCACAGAATCCTGATCTCAACCCGATAGCACGCCTTTGGGAGGAATTGGACCGGAGACTGCGAGCCAGGCCTTCTCGTCCAACATCAGTACCTGATATCACAAATGCATTGGGTGAGAAGGTCTGGCTTGCAGTCTCACATGCCTCTTCACCATCTGTCTGAACGTGGATCACTCTTCAGAGATCAAAGCACGTACGAACGAGTCCTTATTTACTAAAACTGGAGATTGCAAAATCTGGTGCAGCTGTACATGGAATTTATGATTATTATTTTTTATTTTATATTTAAGGTATTTATATAGTGCTGTCAATTTACGCAGAGCTTTACATATACAGTGTATATTGTACACTCACTCAGTCCCTGCCCTCAAGGAGATTACATTCTAAGGTCCTACTCCCTAACTCACATTCATACATACATATACTAGGTCCAATTTAGACAGAAGCCAATTAACCTACCAGCATGTCTTGGCATCCAATTGGCTTCTAACTTCAGCTTGCTCAATGACGCTTTGATAATAAAACCTGGAAGCTGATTCCCATTCCCCAGTGAAGTAAATGTATTTGTAAGGTATGAATGAAACGCGTAGACACAGTTGCCAGGAGCAGAACTTTTCTTTATTAATAGTGGAGAGAAGGAAACATTTTCATTAGAGGCAAAAAAAAAAAATCAATGGTTACATCTATCCAGGAACCCAATCTAAATACTTTCTGTTCTCTATCGGTTTGATAAACCCCACTCCAGTATTTACTGGTAAGGAGAGGGGCAGTGATGGACTGTAATGCCTTTTTTTCTCTGAAAAAATAGTTGACTGTTGTATTTATCCTGAGATGTTCATTAAATGTTGACAGAGAGGAATGCATGCCAGTCACATGAAATTGAACGGGGTGGGAAAAACTATAATTAACTGAGAGATGAAATATTAAAAGGAGGGAGAAAACAACAGCGAGTGATGAGGTGAGGTGTGCAGAGGATTATACCGGTGGGAACAGTGACGGCTAGTGCTATATTGTTTTTTTTTTTAGGGGGGGGGCAGCAAACAACTTACCCTCTCGGTCGGATGGTCACCAGCCTCACATTTACCCCACCTAGGTCGCAGGCAGCGCTGTCTCCGGGCGGCAGGCAGTGGCTTCACCCGGCATCTCCTTCTCCTCGGCCAATGCAATACTCCCAACGCACCAACGCACACGTTCCTGCACAAATGGTTGTTTTTCGAATTGGGCGCTGAAGTGACCGTCAGCTGGAACCTTCTCCTCGGCTTCACGGCGGCTTCCACTGCGTCCCCTCCTCCTCTACCTCTTCTCCTCCAATACGAGCACTTCTCCTCTCGGGAGGAGAATCAGGAAGACAATAGCGAATATTAATTCTCCATTGTTACACAAGTGGGTGGGCTCAGGGCGCAGTGCTCTGCGCCCTTGAAACCCCCTCATTTTTTAAGCCAATTAGAGCCTCAGGCTCTAACCATGTGCTTCTAAAAAAAAAAAAACCCATTGAAATCCATGCGTCTGGCACCCTGCATGTAGATTAGGGGCTGGGTGCATGTATTAGGGGGGTGGCGCCCCTGTGCTCCGTATGGATGGGCTGCCCCTGGGTGGGAGGTTAGGAGTATTGACGAGGGCCCCAGCCAATCTCCAGCAAAGTGGGTTGGCAGATGGTGGGCACCTCTTAAATACTATGGAGTCATGCCAGTAGGGGTAGTCGGGTGGAAGATGGAGTGCTGAGGAGGCTGTCGGTGGCCCTTGAGGGTGCCCCCTAATCTAGGGGGGCTGACCTCGGGCCTGGGGCTCGGGTGTTGGAGGGATCCTCTAACAGCACACAGAGGAGTCCTGTCCTGTCCTGGATGCATCAGAGCAGGTGTGAGGACAGCGGGAGTCAGTACATCCAGGAGATCTCCAGGAGAAGTCAGCCGAGTGGCTGGTGAGTGTGCAGTTTGGGAGGACTGTGGAGAAGTAGCCAAGTAGGCTAGTGCACGGCGCAGCTGCAGCCAAGTGGGCTGGCAGTGCCTGAAGAGGTGGTGCTGGGATCAGCAGCCACAGGAAAGTAAGCTGGACACTGTATTTGCTACACAACCCAAGGGGCCTGGGGTCCCTGCCTGTAAAGGGCTTCTGATGCAAGATCTCACTCTTGCCTTTTTGTCTGATTAACTATCAGTGTGCCAGCTAGGATTTCTGCAGGGAAGTGTGCTGGAGGAAGCGGTGGAGTGTATATAGACTGTACATAGGAAAGGCCATCCCATAATATCCCTATACCCTATCCAAATTTTATTTTCTAAACAAAAATATAAAAACAAGCACTGGACTGTTTCTTGACTCTGGGAGCCTGTGAAGATTCAGTGTGCCTGGCTGTGCAAGGTGGGGGATCCCTATGTGGGGTGCACTACACCAGGGAAACCACATTCAGGAAAGGAGCGTTTCAGCATCAAAAAAAATTGCTACACCTAAGAGCGTTTAAATGCCCTTTTGCGCTAGGCGGATCAAGTGCTTGGTCGTTCATTCATTCCAATGGCCAGAATACATTAATATTCTGGCCAATGAAATGAATGAACGCACAAGCACATGACATGCCTAAATAAACAAATACAGTAAAACTTTGGCTTGCAAGCATAATTAGTTCCGGAAACACGCTTGTAATCCAAAGCACTCATATTATCAAAGTGAATTTCCCCATAAGAAATAACGGAAACTCAGATGATTCGTTTCACAACCATTTATTCATAAGTCCTTCAGTTTATAGTCCATATAAAAAGATTATAGCAATGTGACCAGGTTGTGTAACCATAAAATGTCCATCCACAAATGGAAGCCTCCACAAGGGGATTAGAAGCAAAGTCCAGCAGGAGCTCCAGAGTATAAAAGAGAAGTGAGGCCAGTGGTGGCTGGTGCTCAATTTTCATGGGGGGTGGCCCCCTGCCCCCACCCAACCAGCCACCCCCCTCTAGCCAGCCACCCCCCCCCCCCCCCCAGCCAGTCAACTATCCCTCCAGCCAACCAACCAAACCCCCCAGTCTCGCTGCTCGATTGACTGATCACCGCTTCCCCCCCCCTGTGCAATCGCTGCTTCACTCATTTGTTGCCCGCCAGGCCCCCCGCCAGCCCCGCACTTACCCATCCATGTCGCGGGGCTTTCCCCCTGCATCTCCTCCCATGTCCCGGCAGTTGCTTCTCCTCCTGCCCAGTCAGGGCTTAGGACTCGCAGCCAATCGGTTCTTATGACTCCCGGCCAATCGGGTCTCAGGACCCGCTTCCTGATTGGCCAGGAAGACATTAGTGAATATTAATTGTGCTAATGTCACACAACTGGGTGGGCTCGGGGTGCAGAGCCCACCCTTTTTGAAGCCAATTAACTAATCATGTGCTTAAAAACAAAAACAAAACAAAAAACTCATTGTAATCCATGTGTCCGGGGCCCTGCATGCAGCTTACCAAACAGATTACAGCGCACACATACAAAAATGACATTTAAATCCTGCAAGGCTCGTTAAAAACACCTGAACATATTTAAAAAATATGGGTATTTGGTCACACTATATGGTCATATAGAGCTAGACCTACTTACTGCGTCAAAGTACCCCAATATCAGGGGATACTACACTAGTAATAGAATGAAAGATCCTGCGTCTCAACCATGGGAGACAAACTCCTCTTTGTGGGAGAACTGAAAGGACTCCTTCTATACCACTGGTGGACACTAATAAGAGGTAATGAGGGGGGGGAGGGGTGCTCCGGCCCAAGAAACCTGGTCAGAGTCCACACAATATACGTACAAAATCATACTTGGGGGGGCACACCCTAAAAATACATTTACATTCAAGATGGTGATGCTATAAGACCAACAAACAGAACAAAATAGATTATAGCGCACATACATACAAAAATGACATATAAATCCTGCAAGGCTAGTTAAAAACACCTGAACATATTCAAAAAATATGGGGATTTGGTCACTGCATGTAGATTAGGGGCCAGGCACATGGATTAGGGGGGCGGTGTCCCTGCGTCCTGTATGAGCGGCCCCCACTGAGAGAGGTGTCTCTAAGTGTAGCAATATGGTTACATTTAATGAAGGCAGGGCCGTCTTTCACACAGGGCAAAAGGGGCAGCTGCCCTGGGCCCAGTCATTGTTGTGGGGCCCAAAGTAGCTGTCTCTTCAGCCCCACTGCCTGCAAATGGTTCATACATGAATTCGGAAGGGTACAAGAAAATGTTTGCCCAGGGTCCAATCGATATTAAAGATGGCCCTGAATGAAGGTACAACATTTAGTAACTCATGGTTGATGGTTGATGATTAACAGAGGCACATCTAAGTGTGCAGGCATCCGGGGTAAAGCTGTCCACATAGCCCATCAACCGCACCGCCGGCTCTCACCGCTGTCAGTCTGCAATCGTGACCGGGAAGACTATCCTGCAGTACTGCAAATCTGAAAGTGAGGCTTGAAGCGCTCGTGGAGCGCAGCGTGGAAGGGATGACGCCGATAGCGGTGAGGAAGACGGTCTATGTGGACAGCTTTGTCCTGGATGCCTCCATACTCAGATGTGCCTGTTTTAATCAACTATAAACTATACAAAAACCCGCGCTAAGGTGATCAAATAGTGATAAATGAAAAACTGCAGCAGCTGTGTAAAGGTGCTACAACCTTACACAGTGAGAAAAAAATATATGTAAACAGCGCTAGCAGAAAATATATTAATCTGAACAGTTCAAAGACATAATAATAGCGAATGCCATGTGAATTTACAAACATAGAATACACACAATAAAGTGCTTAGTGCTCATATAATACATTAAATGAAGTGCAACAGTGCTCCAAACTTGCAAGGTGTAAGGTGCCTGTATTTTAATCATCAACCATGTTGCTAAATGTTGTACCTTCATTAAATGTAACAATATTGCTACACTTAGAGGCGCCTCTCTTCTCTTTTATACTCAGTTGTGACATGACGCTACTCTTATATCAAGATATCGCTTGTTTATCAAGTCAACGTTTTAAAAAAAACATTTTGCTTGTCTGCAAAACATTCTCAGACCAAGTTACTCTCAATCCAAGGTTTTACTGTAATTGCATTATAAAACAATCATTATAAGAATGGAGTAAAGTTCTAAAAACAAATAAAAGTATCACATATATTTAAAGCCAGAACTTTTTTTATAGTGTTGGTTAAGGAAGGGGGGGTGGCCAAAATAACTCTCTTTGCAGTCCAGCTCCTTTCAGGGCTTCCCACTATTAACACTCAAGGCACCTTCAGACTGTAACAACTTGCAGCCCTCTAAACCCTTTTCATATGATAACGCCACTGACCAGTGGTCTCCAAGCTTCAGCCCAGGGGCCTGATGTGGCCATTTTCTTGCCTTTATCCAGTCCTTGGGGCAATTTTCCTCCCACTGATGCAAGACACTATTCCTCCCACTGACACCAACAATGGGTCATAATTCCGGTTACTAGCAATGGGGTGAATTTACTAAAGCAAATAGACCATGCACGTTTGGAAATGCAGTTGCTCCAGAACGTAGTGAATGAGAGAGATCTCTGCTGACTCCCATCATCCAAGCGTGTTCGAGAAAAATGCAGTTTTTTTTTTAATTTTTCCTTGCATGTGATTGGGTATTCTTTGTAAAGTGAAGCTTTATCTCATTTACTAAGCTCTGGAGCAACTGCACTTTGCAGTTTCTCCTATTGTCACCAATGATGGGGCACTATTCCTTCCACTGACACCAATGATGGGGCACTATCCCTCCCCCTAAAGATGCTTGGTTTACTATTACTGACTTCAGGACAATTTCTACTCCTAATGTCTAGCCTCCCTAAAGTGTGAAGGAAAGTAAACTGGCCCTTTGTTTAGAAAGTTTAGAGACCCTTGCTCTAAACTGTGCCCCCCCCCCTTCTCCCAATTTCCCCCAGCCTCCCAGTGGCACTGTCCTAACTCAACAAGCACCTCCCAGGCACAAAACTCTCCTCTCTGGGTCCCCAGAGCTGCTCTGTGGGTGAAGTCTCAAGAGCAGCCACAATTGTGGACAATAGAAGTCCTTCTGCCCCTGTTGCTAGATGCAAACACAGTCCTAGGCTTCAGCAGGAGCCGATCACAGCCCTTCTTTCTCCATGTGTTGTCCATCAAGGACAGGGAACAACAATCCACAATAGGTGCAATGTCCTGTTGAGCAGCTTAAAGGGGCCATGGAACCCTAGGGCTCTTCCAAAGGTTGCTAGGGTCTCCCTGAGCAATGAGCAATTTCTGCATCTCAGATAAGTTCCCACCCACACCATTGATCTTTTTAGCTATCTGTAAGGGGTTAATTCTTCCCAATGACCACACGTGTAAGGAGCATTCTTCCCACTGACCATCTCACTAACATATCACAAGTTGTAGATATAGTAATTTTTAGCAGGGGTTCCCTGAGACCGGAAAGTTATTTTTAAGGGTTACTCTGTCTTGAAAAGGTTGGGAAAGGCTGCCCTGGACTGTGCCCCCCATTGATACCAACAATGTGGCACTATTCCCCCCCTAAAGCTAGAAATGCGCGGTTTACTCTCACTGACTTCAGGACAATTTCTACTCCTAATGGCTACAGTCCAACGTCCCTAAAGTGTGAAGGAAAGTAAACTGGCCTTTTTTTTTTTAGAAAGTGGCACTGTCCTAACTCATCAAGAACCTCCAGGCACCCCACGCTCCTCCCTGGGTCCTCAGAGCCGCTCTGTGGGTGAAGTTTCAAGTAAAGCCATAATGGTGGACAACAGAAAGCCTTCTGCCCCTTTTGCTAGGTGAAAGCACAATTCTAGGCTGCAGCAGCAGCAGCCAATCAGTCCTTCTTCCTCCATGCGTTGTCCATCAAGGCTAGAAAACAACAATCAACAATAGATGCATTGTCCTTGAAGGACAGCTTAAAGGGGCCACCATGTAGCTGTAGCTAGTGATACATTTATATACAGTAAAGCAGGGTTTCTCAGACAGGGTTCCATGAAACCTCTGGAGTTTGCTAGGGATTCCCTGAGCAATGGGCAATTTCTACCACTCAGATAAGTTCCCACTCACACCATTGATCCTTTTAGATATCTGTAAGGGGGTAATTCTTACCAATGACCACAAGTGTAAGGAGCATTTTTCCCACTGACCATCTAACTAATGTATCAGGAGTTGCAGAAATAGTAATTTTTATCAGGGGTTCTCTGAGACCGGAAAGTTATTTTAAAGGATCCTGTGTCTTGAAAAGGTTGGGAAAGGCTGCCCTAGACTGTCCCCTATTGGCACCAAGGATAGGGCACTATTCCTTACACTGACACCAACGATAGTGCAATATTCCTACCCCTAAAGCTAAAGATGCACTGTTTACTCTCACTGACCCAAGGACAATTTCTACTCCTAATGGCCACAGTCCGGCCTTCCTAAAGTGTGAAGGAAAGTAAACTGGCCCTTTTTTTTTAGAAAGTGTGGAAACCCCTGCCCTGAACTGTGCCCCCCTTCCTCAATTTCCCCCAGACTCCCAGTTGCACTGTTCTAACTCAACAAGCACCTCCAGGCACCCCACTCTCCTCTCTGGGTCCCCAGAGCCGCTCTGTGGGTAAGGTCTCAAGCGCAGCCAAAATTGTGGACAACAGAAAGCCTTCTGCCCCTTTTGCTAGGTGCAAACATAGTCCTAGGCTGCAGCAGGAGCCAGTCACAGTCCTTCTTCCTCCATGCAATGTCCATTAAGGCCAGGGAACAACACTCAGCAATAGATGCAATGTTCTGTTGAGCAGCTTAAAGGGGCTACCAGCTAGTACTACATTTATATAAATCAGGGTTTCTCAAACAGGGTTCCATGGAACCCTAGCTTTCCTCTAGACGTTGCTAAGGGTTCCCTGAGCAATGAGCAATTTCTGCCTCTCAGATCATTTCCCACTCACACCATAAATCTTTTAAGCTATCTGTAAGAGGGTAATTCTTCTCAATGACCACAAATATAAGGAGCATTCCTCCCACTGGCCATCACACTAATGTATCATGAGTCATTTTTAGCAGGGGTTCTCTGAGACCGGAGTTATTTCAAGGGTCCTTTTGTCTTGAAGAGGTTAAGAAAGGCTGCCCTAGACTGTGTCCCCCCTTGCTCCAGACTCCCAGTATGACTATCCTGACTCAACAAGCACCTCCAGGCACCCCACTCTCCTCTCTGGGTCCCCAGAGTCGCTCTGTCCATTCTGTGGGTGAAGTCTCAAGCACAAACACAATGGTGGACAGTAGCAGCAGCCAATCACAGTCCTTCTTCCTCTGTGCACTGTCCATCAAGGCCAGGGACAACAATCCGCCATAGGTGCAACATCCTGTAGAGCAGCTTAAAGGGGCTGTCAGTGCTACCTTTATGTAAATAGTAATTTAAAAAATATATATGGCATCTATTTAAAAGCATATATATTTAAAGCCTAATTAAACTTTTATTTGATATCAGATAAATACATTACAGGTATATCAGAAGAAAAGGTGTGCACAATCCTACAGTTCTTTTTATTTAGGAAGCAGGCAATACAAAAAAAAGCCATCCCATTGCCCACAACATGCTGCAGAGTAGGACCTTTGCTTAGCTGGGCCTTAAAATTAACCCAACCCCATTACATTCTCCCTTTTAGCTGATATATTTATGTGTATCCTGTCAGCCCGCTGAACACTTAATCCTGGCAATTGCACTTTCCTTATTAAGCTTTCCTGGAAAAACAACCTCCCTCCTCAGGAATTATATCTAAACTCATTTCAATATTGGCTCTTGATTTTCAGATCTGGTTGATAGCACTTGTAAAATCCCTCTTCATATTATTTCCAATTCCACCATCGACATTTCCCGACCATTTCCATCCGCAGGATTTAATATTAAGAAGAGAACTTTTTTTTTTGTATTTAGCCTCCTGCCCCTCTGCAAGCTGCTTACTGGGGCAGAACCATTTAATCTAGAGCCATTTATCATTCTTTTTTATCAGCATGTTGGTTAGTGGAATGAGATGGAGTTTTATATTGAATCTATTCTTACAGTAAAAAAGGTTGTCAGCTTTCAAGACTGGTATTGTCTGCAGCTTAATAAAGTGGGGGCTGCTATTTTGTAGTGTTTGCAAAATAGGATTTCCATGCTAGGAGTTTATTATAAACACTGGTAGAGTAATTGCTTTTGCAACACTTCAAATACTATTCCTGCTAAACGTTGCCTGGTTATTTTCCAGAATATAAAAGTGTGACAAGAGAAGTTGTGGTTAGACACACTCCTAAACCTTGTGGACAGCCTTCCCAGAAGAGTTGAAGCTGTTATAACTGCAAAGGGTGGGCCAACTCAATATTGAACCCTACGGACTAAGACTGGGATGCCATTAAGTTCGTGTGCATGTAAAGGCAGGCATCCCAATACTTCTGGTAATATAGTTCATATACACGCATGCACACACTTCTAAATAAGTGTAAACCAACATTTTAAAGTGTATTAAAACAAGGAGGGTGTCAGTAGATCAGTGGATGGTGTCAGTAGAGCAGTGGATGGTGTCAGTAGAGCAGTGGACGGTGTCAGTAGGGCAGTGGACGGTGTCAGTAGAGCAGTGGATGGTGTCAGTAGAGCAGTGGACGGTGTCAGTAGGGCAGTGGACGGTGTCAGTAGATCAGTGGATGGTGTCAGTAGATCAGTGGATGGTGTCAGTAGATCAGTGGATGGTGTCAGTAGAGCACTGGACGTGTCAGTAGGGCAGAGGTTGCTGTCAGAAGAACAGTGGATGGTGTCAGTCAGTAGATCAATGGATGGTATCGGTAGGCGAGTGAACATTATCAGTAGAGTAGTGGATATTTTTTAGGAGCTTTTTTTTTGGGGGGGGGGAATATCAGGGGTCTAAACAGACTCCTGATGTCTCACTTTTGAGACAGAGAAAGGAACTGAGGACAGAGATTCCCCAGACCCTTTCTCTGCAGCCTCAGCTGCACCGTAGAGTGAATGAATGGGAAGTGCTCTGTGCTTCCTGTTCATTCACAAACTTAAGCGTAGTAAACAGAGTTTAGCCCTAATTGTTGTAAAACTTCCTTCTCAACTGAGGCTTCCGCTGTAGTCGTTCCCGGAAAGAATAATATATATTTATATTTATATATATATATATATATATATATATATATATATATATATATATATATTAAACCTTTTAATTTTTAATGCTGGTAAATCTTAGGTGACCTTCTTGATTATATACCCAGGCTCAATCGCCTTCCCACCCATAGGAGATAGCACAACACCTACTAGTTGGTCTTCAACCACCTTGAGACCACATGGGAGTAATTAGAGACTGTGGACTGAGTACTTTGGGTTAAACCCTTACATTTGTAATCCTGGTAAATTTAAGCCGACCTTCTCTGCAATGATCACCTAATCCAGTGGTTCTCAACCCCCCTAGTGTCGTGACCCCTTGGTAAAATTTCCCAAGTTGTGGGGACCCCTAACAGTAAATTTATTTTCATAGCGTGGGTTTTCAGTACCCAAGGCAAGACAAGTAATTTGTGCCCCTAACCCACGGACATTTAGCACTCCCTGAGTCCCTTCCACTCGTACAGTATTAAAACTCCTTATGGTACATTTTAGGATGTACCACTCTCTTTGTGCTCCTTTTATCTCTCTCTATCCTAATTTCTTGTTTTTTTTCTCCATCCCTCTCTCTAGCCATCTTTTTTTGTTTTTTCTCTTATTCTTTCTCTTCCTTTTTCTTTGTTCCTCCCCCTCTTTTCCTCTCCCTTCCATGTATTCTCTATTTTTATTCCTTCTCTTACTCCTTGGTGGGGATGGAATGAGTGGCAGTGCTGGCAGGGAGTTGGGATGAGTGGCAATGTTCTGATCAGCCAACTTAGGTGCTCTTGATCAAGGTCATCTGCTGATCTGAGAACTGTAGTGTGGACTTTTAATGGCACCTATAATCACAGGTAGTGTTACTCACTGTGTCTCCGACTTTGTGGTGTCTCATAGCAGTGACACCTATGCCGAAATCAGGAGATAGGCTCTCCTCCAGCCCCTTCCACTTCACATTCCTCACCAGTCAGCTGACCTCTAGTCTCTGCCCCCCCAACCATGCCGTGAACTGAATGGGTGGCTGCGAAGAGGCTGAGTGGGCAGCCACAGGCTCCAGGAACAGCCCTACTGGGAGGCTGCGAAAAGGCTGGGAGAGCAGCAAAGGCTTCGGGAACAGCCCAGGATTCGGTGACCCTGGCAAATCATCGTTGAGAACCACTGACCTAATCAGATGAATCTCAATATTTGCTTTGTCAAATTTTCAGTTGAATAAATGTAACAGTAGTTTTTTTTTAAGGGGAATAAATGTAACAGTGCTTTTCTTATGATTATTGAAGTCACCAAGAGGAATAGGAATCCTTTATATTGCCTGTCGCCATGCGAGTGTATGATTAGGCTGGGGTCAAACTGGTACGACAAACGCTCCAACGTTGGGAGCACATGTCGCATGACGTATATAAATCAATGGTTCCCTATAAAGAGCTGTCTTAACTGGTCCGACACAAGTCGGTCTGACTTTGAAAAAGGTTCCTGCACTACTTTGGTCTGACTTTGATCCTACTTCAGCCCATTGAATATCATTGAAGTCAGATCAAAGTCGGATCATCGTCTTAACTGATTTGACTTTGGCGTGCTCTGAGGATCTTGAAGGGGAACCCCAAGCCAAATAATAAAAAATAAAACCGCATAGGGTTCCCCCTCCAAGACTATGGATTTTAAGGGGTCCCCCCCCAAAATTCATACCAGACCCTTATCCGAGCTCGCAGCCCGGCAGGTCAGGAAAGGGGGTGGGGATGAGGGAGCGACGCCCTCCTCTTGAACCATAACAGGCTACATGCCCTCAACATGGTGGGTGCTTTGGGGCAGAAGGGGCCCTGCGCCCCCCGACCCCAAAGCACCTTGTCCCCATGTTGATGGGGACAAGTGCCTCTTTCCGACAGCCCTGGCCGGTGGTTGTCGGGGTCTGCAGGCGGGGGGGCTTATCGGAGTCTGGAAGCCCCCTATAACATCCCTATCCACCACTCTATGTGAATGAATGTGGGGTACATTGTACCGCTACCCAGTCACCCAAAAAAAGTGTCGAAAATAAAAACAGTACACAGGTTTTTGACAAAGTAATTTATTAAAGCAGCTCCAGCATCTCTTTTCCTTCCGATTTCTTCTTCCTCCAGAGATGTTTTCATCCTCCAGTTCTTCTCCCTCTGCTGATGTCTTCTTCCGCTGCTGGTTCTCCTCTCTCCGCTGTCTTCTCCCTCTGTTCTTCCTCCGATGTTCTCTCTACACTACCTCCCACTGTAATGCTGGATCCACCGTGTGCCATTACTTATATAGCCATGGGGTGTGGCCACCTGGTGTGTCATTCGGAGACCCCACCCCCTTGTGAAATCACCACCCCATCATGCCCTGGGCGGTGATGTCACAAGGGGTGGGGCCTCCAGATGACATCACCGGGTGGCCACGCCCCATGGCTATATAAGTAATGGCACACGGCGAACCCAGCAGTGCAGCGGGAGAGAGCATCAGGAGAACATCAGGAGAAGACAGCAGAAGAAGACAGCGGAGGTAGGAGGACCAGCAGAGGGAGAAGACAGTGGGGAGAGGAGAACAGGCAGTGGGAGAAGACATCAGCAGAGGGAGAAGAACCGGAGGAAGATGTCATCAGCAGAGGGAGAAGAACCGGAGGATGAAGACATTGCCTGAAGACAGGTCCTTGTCCCCATCAACTTGTGGACAAGCTGCTTTGGGGTGGGGGGAGCAGGGCCCCCCTGCCCCAAAGCACCCACCCCCATGTTGAGGGAATGTAGCCTAGTATGGTTCAGGAGGGGGGGGGCGTTCGCTTGTCCCCACCCCCTTTCCTGGCCTGTCAGGCTGCTAGCTTGGATAAGAATCTGGTTTGGATTTTGGGGGGACCCCACACTGTTTTTTTGGTGTGGGGGTTCCCCTTCAAGATTCATAACAGACACAAAGAGCTTGGTATTGTCAGGATCAAAGTCCGATCCCGTTCATTGAAGTCAGACTTCAAGTCGCAGGGCAAAATCGGATCCACAGTCGTATGACTGTCGTGTCTACCAGTGTGAACCCAGCCTTAATTCTGGTAGACCCATTTTACCTTGGCTTGCCTCTGTCTACATTGGGTGCAGGTGACCAGATTGCCATCTATTTTTGCATTGTTTAACTTTAAATGTACCCATAGAGTTTAGCTCTAATTGCTGTAAAATTTTACAACTGAGACTCTCCCTGTAGTTGTTCCAGGAAAGTATAACCCATAGGAGATAACACCACTTCTAGTTTGTCTTCAACTATCACCTTGAGACCTCATGGGAATAATTAGCATTAAACCTTTAAAGTTTTAGCTCTGGTAAATCTTTGGTAACCTTCGTGGTTGTATACCCAGGCCCAATAACATTCCTCTTCTAAGGATGGCGTCTACCATGTGTGGGTAGGTGCAGTGTGTTGTGGTGGTAGCAAACACACAGAGTCCAGATGCAGTAACAGGAATATATTGTACCAGATGTCGAGCAATGCAAACAGGCCCGGTGGAAAGGCAACCCCACTGGGAGGACTCACAAGCTTTAACAGCAAAACGAGTGGTGAACCAGAGGTGCCGAGAGCATCTGTCTTAAAGAGCGAAATGTGGCCTGGCCGGTCTCTGTACAAACAGGAAGGCTTCCATGAAGGATGGCGTGTCCCTGCACTTTCCTTACTCCTCTAAAACCTTTCCCTAAAGCTAAGCACTGTCCCTGACAGACAGGTGACCTGCACCTACTCTAACTACTTCCACAATGTGCGTCAAACCCGGGAGCCACGGTCTTAAATAGACCCAAGATGGATGCCAGAGTCAAAAGGGGTGCCAACATCCAATCACATAGCTGCCTCCCTGTGACCGCGGAAACCATAGGGGAACTAGGTTCCTCTCGACTTCCTCCACCTACATTGTGGCTGGAGATGAGTGCTACCTGCAGTGGAGAAAATAGACTGCGGCTGCCTTCACTCATGTATCTTGTAGGGTCTTGTGGTAGCCTCAAAATATAACACCATGGTGAAAAAGAAAACTGCAACAATTAAAATAAAACTCTAACTGTAGGGGAGATCACAAATGAAGTTTCTAGTGAAGCAGAAAATGAAATCGATGTTATTGATGTTCTGGGCAGTCGTGCCTGCTGTATCAATAGGTTTTCTTGAGATCTATCAAACTAAAAATAAGTACATTATAGTAGCTCTGGACACAGAACACTGCATGCTATGTATTGACCAAAAGCAAGAGAAAAATAAAATAATTACCTGTATGTCATTTCTCTGTAGATGTTTTCTCATCAAATAGCTTAATTGAGATTGATCTCAAAAAGGAACATTCTATAGATGTGTGAAGTATCTCTCACATAGTGCAGGCTAATGTACTTCGAATATCACCAAACATAAGTCATGTTTACCGAATAACTGGGATGGATCTGAATTAAAGTGGACCTACCAGTTATCTTACAAGTCTGCCATAAGGAAAAGGTTCAGATTCACCACTAAAATTGTTTCACAAACCATAAACTTTGGGCCAAAAATCCTGCAGGTTTGCCACCAGAAATAAGGACCAACCCATAATCATAATCAATGATGTCAGTTATTTTCTGAACGGCCGTTCATCTACTAGCCATGTGGCGTTCTCGTCGGAGAGATTGTGCTATTATTGGGCTTGGAGTTATTGCTTTGACCCAAGTCCAGTCCAGGAAGAGGGGGAGGAGGAGTTCTTGGACCAAGAATTGGTTGCTTAATCGTTCGTGACCAATTCTGTCATATGCCTTTGTTGCGGGAGCTCCAGGAGAATAATCCTGATGATTTCAGGAATTATCTCCAGATGACGGACCCCTGCTTTCACCGTCTATTGGCTTTGCTTACCCCCTATATTAATAATCAGGACACATGTATGCGGCAAGCCATTATTCCCGAGCAAAGGCTCGTCACCACCTTGTGGTACTTGGCGATGGAGAGAAGTCTCCAGGACCTCAAGTTTACAACTGGGATCTCCCCCCAGGCTCTGGGAATTATTATTCCAGAGACCTGTTCTGCCATCATCCAAGTCCTACAGAAGGACTATATTCGGGTAAGTTTTAACCTTTAACATTACATTCTCTGTATTTAATGTTTGCTAATGTATTGTATTAATTTCTTCATTCCATAATTACCCTTATTGTAATATGCTGTGAATGTCCATTTTGTCCTCATCCATGCTGTAAGCTTTTAATGCTCCTTTTTTGTCCTTCATGCATATTTGCCTTCACTAACCTCCCCAGCATGCTATCCTGGGCCCATACAAACCTAGACTAGTAACTTAACAATGTATTTTTTCATCTTCATTTTTGTGCTTACCCTAAACACCCCCTAAAATGTGTCCAAATGTTATTGTTGTCCTCAAATTCAGGCAGAGTGCAAGAGGATATTTTTTGGGGGCCCAAACTCATTTGGAACCCTCCCTCCGCCCCAACTGCTAAGTCAACCGATACCAATACTCTGTCTGCTGACTTTTCCAAACCCATACACACTATACCTACCTCTTTTGTGGTCATATTTCTGGATGAATTCACCAAAGCATGTAGTGCAAGGGCCTGCCTGAATACCTTCAAATGGCACTGTTGAAAGTTTTTGTCTCCTATTATCTTGATAGGTAATTTATGAATGTAAAAATGTGCTTCAATTTGGACAGTGTGTATCCATATATTTTGGTTATGACACTTCTTACCTGTCCAGTGGGCTGCCAATAGTGTAAGTAAGGAGGGGCCAAAGTATCACACATTATTTATGCATTCAGCTCTCATGGAAGTGAAGAGGGTTACCTGTCCAAAACATTTACCCATTCCCCCCACCATAAAATTTTTTGAATGGGCCACCAGAGGGGGTGAGGAATCTGATAAGAAGACCTTATACTTTTGTCTTGAAATACTCATTTCAATAAATGTTATACTTATGTTGGCCAAGAATGTTTGTGTCTAATCTGCTTGCAATGTTATGTGTAAAAGTAGTCATTTTTTTTCTTGTTTGACTCCACAGTTTCCTTCCAACACACAGGAATGGCAGGCTGTGGCTTCCCAATTCCATCATCAGTGGGATTTTCTCAACTGTGGTAGGGCGATTGATGGGAAGCATGTGAGTATTGTCCCACCACCCAACTTGGGCTCTTATTATTATAATTATAAGTTCTTTTGCAGTATAGTGATGCTAGAGGTGGTGTCTGCAAATTATGAATTTCTGTACCTTGATGTTGGGAAGAACGGCCGCAACTCAGACGGAGGAGTGATTGCACAGACAGAATTCTACTGTCGGTTCCAGAATGGCACCTCAAATTTGCCATCTCTTGAGGAGAATGTCGAGGGCCTCAATTTTGTATTTGTTGCAGATGAGGCCTTTGCACTGGGGGAACATCTTATGAGGCCCTTTCCCATGAGGAACCTGACCCCAGAGCAGAGGATATACAACTATAGGCTGTCTTGTGCCCGAAGGGTTGTTGAAAATGCATTTGGAATCCTATCAAGTTGGTTCAGGCTTTTTTTAACAGCAATTAACCAAATACAAGCTGAATCATGTTGTCTTGTGCTGCTGCATGCTGCACAATTATTAAGGAGGAATGCAAGCAAATACCTTGCCTCACTTCCAAGTGAGGTGGACTTTCCTGTGTCCGACCCAGCTGAATCTCCTGTGATGATGGCTCTGGAAAGTGGCTGCGCTGGGTTGCCTTCACAAACTGCCCAAGATGTCTGGCAAAAGTATATGGAGTACTTTGTGGGTAGAGCGGCAGTGGCTTTGCAGCAAAATGTTGCTGATGTGGAATACAACTTTTATTTGATACTAAACTCCTATTTCATTTGAATTACTGTTTGTGTTTCTTATCTGTCTCCTAGGTTCTCAAATGGCCTTAATTTTGGCCATTTTCTTCAATAGTGCAAACCATGAGGTGACAATCTCTTCTTCAGCTAACTATTATGTTGTGCTGTGGGTCTGCTACACACACAATGTTATTGTTGTTAATGTATGTAATGTATTAATGATAAAAATATTCATCCTTTTCAACTCCTTTGATTGCTTGGAGTCCCTAAAATTGGCTGAGTTTGCCACATTGTGGAGGACATTGTCACTGTAACTACACCAACTTAACAAATACACTGGTATTGAGCATTGAAATAAGAAGCCACTCATTGTTTAGTATAAAACATTTTACTCCAAGCACATTCACATGTGCTTATGGACTGCACCACCTAGTTAAATAAATTTTTTTGTACCACCACTATTTATTTATTACCATAGACCTTAACACTGTATATATTAAATTGTCCTAACTATGCGCTATGTGAGTAATTATTAAGAGATGAATCCATAGGAACTGGCTAATCACTCACTGAGGCGACTTATCTGGGACTTATCAGCTACTTGGGATCACTCACTGCACTGAAATTTTTACTAAAAATTTATATTGAATGGTTATTTATGTTACAACAGCAGTTTCCTAATTTATATATATATATATTGTTGTGTCTTCTACACATATTCATATTGTTATTGTATGCATGGGTTTGAACCCTATGGTTTAGGACACATTCTTTTATATGTTTTTTTATTTGGGCACATGAGCATGTATAATTTATCTTTTTAAGGGTACAATTCATAGTGTTTGACACTGAATAAATAATTACTCACATAGCACACAGTTAGGGCAATTTAATATATACACTGTTAAGGTCTATGGTAATACTGTAAATAAATAGTGGTGGTACACAAAATTTATTTAACTAGTTGGCGCAGTCCATAAACACGTTTTTCTCCTATACACCTTACCTGAGATTGGGGAGGGCCTTTTTTTGATTGCAGCACACACAAACAATTGGCATAATTCAGTAGGTGACCACGATATTTTGTCAATCTCGCCGCTGTCAACACCCAGTGACCACGCCCCATGCCTATATAAGTCGTTGCGCACCTTGCACACAGCATTACAGGGGGAGAGAGCGTTGTGTTAACATCGGAAGAAGAGAAGAGGGAACAAGACGATGGAGAAGACCACCGCTAGCAAAAGAGCGGCCAAAGAGCAGAAGATAGCGGAAGAGCCCGGCAAAAGAACCGGAGAGAGGGAGAAGAACCGGACACTGGGAGAAGAGGTCGGAGAGCGGGAGAAGAATCGGACACCAGGGGAAGAGGCCAAAGAGAGCGGAGAGGTTGGAAGAAGAACCCCAAAGTCGGAAGAAGACCCCCGGAGCTGCCTAATAAATCACTTTAAAAACCTAGTCTAGTGTGTTTTTTTTATTGACACTTTTTCCACCAGATGAATGGGTAGGGGTACGATGTACCCCATACTCATTCACATAGAGTGGGGGGGGCGCAATCTGGGGGCCCCCTTATTAAAGGGGGCTTCCAGGTTCCGATAAGCCCTCCTCCCGCAGACCCCGACAACCAATGGCCAGGGTTGTCGGGAAGAGGCCCTTGTCCTCATCAACATGGGGACAAGGTGCTTTGGGGTGGGGGGCCGCAGGGCGCCCCCCTGCCCCAAAGCGCCCACCCCCCATGTTGAGGGCATGCAGCCTGGTATGATTCAGGAGGGGGGGCGCTCGCTCATCCCCTTCCCCTTTCCTGACCGGCTGGGCTGCGTGCTCAGATAAGGGTCTGGTATGGATTTTGGGGGAGAACCCCACACCGTTTTTTCGGCGTAGGGGGTTCCCCTTAAAATCCATACCAGACCTAAGGGCCTGGTATGCCCCTGGAGTGGAACCCATGCAGGTTTTTTATTTAAAATTTGGCGCGGCGTTCCCCCTTATGATTCATACCAGACACCTGTCAGCAATGCCTGTCGCTCATCGAAAGAAAAAAACACAGTTTTCCTTTCCCGATGAGCGAGCCAGCGCGAGATGTACAGTACCCTGTCGCCGAGAACCAGCGAGATGGAATCACGCTGGAAACACATTCTCGCGGTCAGGTACTGTATATATGTTTTTGATTCCTTGGGCCGGTACCCTGTGTATATATATATATATATATATATATATATATATATATATATATATATATATACCTTTTCACATTCACTTGTGCGTTCTAAAAGGTTTTTGAACAAACCAACACCTTGGTGTATAACATGTATGTTTGCCATTATTTTGCCTTTTTTGGGGCTAAACAGGCATGTTTAAAAACATAAGATAAACATCCCCAACTCAGGAACTTATAAAGTTCGACTTTGCTAAAGTGAAGGCCATATGAGACATTAGTATCCCAAAACTGTGTTGATGTTGCCTTCCTCAGATGGGATGATCTCACCCCTCTAAAAGCCAAAATTTGAAGCCACATACACGTAGCGACATAATTGTTAAATGTCCCTTATGACCCCCTGCCTAACATGTGTGTAGGTACAAACAGTTTATTTCCTCAAGCCCCAAAACACACAGTGTGTCAACATGTGCTATCTCCCATCACAGGATATCAATGTATGCGTTTTGGGGGTGCAACCCCTTCCTCCAAATTAAAGTAGGTCAGAGGAAGGGGTTGCACCCCCAAAACAAGTCCATTGATCCCCCATGATGGGAGCTAGCACATGTTGCCACACTGGGGCTTATTTCAGAAAGGCAAATCCACTTTGCACTACAAGTGTACTTTCAAGTGCACTTGCATTGTACTTGTAGTGCAAAGTGGATTTGCCTTTTGGAAATAACCCTTAGTGTGTCAACATGTGCTAGCTCACATCATGGGTGATCAATGGGCATGTTTCAGGGGTGCAACCCCTTCCTCTTACCTACTTTAGTTTGGAGGAAGAGGTTGCACCCCCAAAACGTGTACATTGATATCCCGAGACAGCACATGTTGACACATGGGCGGCACAGTGGTGTAGTGGGTAACGCTCTCGCCTAGCAGTAAGAAGGGTCGCTGGTTCGAATCCCAACCACGACACTACCTGCCTGGAGTTTGCATGTTCTCCCTGTGCCTGTGTGGGTTTCCTCCGGGTACTCCGGTTTCCTCCCACACTCCAAAGACATGCTGGTAGGTTCATTGGATCCTGTCTAAATTGTCCCTAGTATGTATGAATGTGAGTTAGGGACCTTAGATTGTAAGCTCCTTGAGGGTAGGGACTGATGTGAATATACAATGTATATGTAAAGTGCTGTGTAAATTGACGGCGCTATATATGTAACCTGAAATAAATAAATAATAATAATAAATAAATAAACACTATGTGTTTTGGGGCTTTAGCAAACTAGATGTAGGGAAAGACACACATTTTAAGCATGGGATCATGAGGGAATTCCGAGTTTTGTGGCCCAATTTGTGTGCATCTTCAATTTTTAGCTTTGCGATTCTTAAAAACACATAAAGATTACAATTAAAACATTACTTAGGGCAGTGTTTCACAACTCTCCTTCTCCAGATGCATTTCTAGGTCATGTTTTCTATATTTTTTTTTTTTTGGCACAGGTGATGATGTCATTTTGGAGGTTAGTAATTCACACAGTTGTCTTTAGCCTGCGGAAAATAAAGAAAACAGGACCTGGCGGTGCACCTAGAGAAGTGGAGTGGCTAAACACTGACCTCAGACACTATAAAGTCTAGGTTCACATTGGTGCGATTTGTCATGCGATTTGATAGATAAAATCGCATAAGTCGCAGCCTATTTGAGGCAATGGCACTGTTCCAATCGGTGAGACACTGATTTAGCGGCGCCACAACAATTTGCAAAAGTAGTTCCTGCACTACTTTTTCCAATTTCAGGTGTGACTTCAATAGCCATCTGCGCATGAAGCCACACAAATGTCTATCAAGTAGCATCTGAAATTGCACTGACCTTGCTACTTCGAAATCGTGCTACTTCAAGTGAAGTAGTGAGATTTCAAAGTAGCATCAGTGTGAACCAGGGCTTAAAAGTAATAAAACCATGGGAAATCTTAAACATGCAAACAGGAGCCAACGAGTGGAAGAAAACTTCAGGCCAGATGAACTTAAAATTTGGCAAGCATGTCGACATAATGACGTATTCTTCTCTGTAAAGCAGGGGCAGCCTCTTTTATTTTCTCAAGATCATTCAAAGCCTGCATCATATCTGCACTCATATGGCCAATTGTGCATCTTGGATGTTCAAGTCCTTGTAAAAAGAGAAAAAAAGTATTTAAGGGAACGATGGTCGAGTGGCTGAGGCCCTACATAGTGAATTATGGTCAAGTTACTAGTCAAATTGGGGAAATACTTACCTACCCAGTCTATTGTTGCTTGCAACCTTCTTGCCCTTCACACACCTACACGACTAGGAATGTACACACTGCAACTACTCTGTAATCTTGGCCCTGGTGCCTGGGTCTACAAAACTGGGGTACCTAGCAACACTGCCAGCTCCTTCCACCTCTTCCTTCTCCATGCTAATGTTAAGGCACTACATACTTTGCTAATGTGTGGAGTGGGTGTTTGTTTTGGACATCTTAACATTTGACATTTATACACATTTGAAGACAGGTTAATAAAATACTTACGCAAACAAGAGGCTCACAAATATTTTCTTCCACTTCTGGGTCTCTTTGGCCCTCTGTTTGACTTGCGTCAGGGGATGTTACATCCACAATAGGAAGGTCTGTGCTGGGTCCAGGTGTCATATCCCACGTCTCCAAACCAACATCCTGGTCCATCTGAATGCACTCCCTTTCCTCTAAAAAAAAAAAAAAAAGATACAACATTTATTAATCCCCCCCAAGTCACATATGTTTCTAGCATCTATTTTGCTGCATTAGTTGACCAACCTTGCACTGGGGACAATGTTTGCTCATGACTAGTGGACTACACCATGCTGCACTGTGGGTTTTTTTTCCCCTTAAAAATGCATCAAAAAGGGAAGGTGATGTCATTTTACAGAGGGGAAACACTGGACAAGTGCCAACATTGAAAAACTCATGCAGTCGCCTCCCACCCCTTTTGTCTCCTATGGGATAGGGGATATATGAGGCTCATTCTAGCAGGCGTGACTCTGTGTGACTGTGATCCCTCTCCTCTACCCATGTCTACCCTGGCAAGGCTGCATTAATGGGCACTGATGAGCCAGGCAGCAAACAGAAAGTGTTCTTTACCCCTTAAGTTCCGCCCTAAGCCCAGGGCCTTTGGCCCACCTAGAATCACCCCGTTCAGTGGCTAAATGAGCGTGTTTGAAGTTGTCGCTTACAATTTTGGGGGGAAGATGGCCTTGAAGTCTCCTCTGTTGGGACCCGGGCGACGGTAGCCTCCCTTTGTCCCCTCTGGTGGCTTGTCTGTAGCATCCTTTTTTTGTGCTTTCCTGTTGAAAGAAGAGTAAAAAAATATTTTTAAAGCAAAAAATGGCAAAAAAAGATTTAAATGTTCATATCTGCTTTATATGTAACTTCATGTTAAATAAAAAAAAAACAGACAAAGATTAGAGAAAACATTATCTTGTATTTTAAAAACCTACTTAGAGAAAGCACATGTACAGACAGCTAATTTATACATATACATATTGGATAGATACAAATCTTGCTTACTTTTTTTGATTATGTGATGGACGGACTCCATCTGCTCTTGGTTGCGGTGCTTTAAATCTGACCATCGCTTTCGGATTTGGTCCTTCGTTCCTTTTACCGAAAATTCGACCTCCAAAATGGCGAGGACCTTCTCCAAAATGAGGTCCTTTCTGCTGTTGGGCTTTTCATAGTTGTGCAGCTTGCAATCAAAGTCGTGCTTCTCAAGGACATGCACCTGATCCACCATCTCAGCCTTGCTCAGGGGGGTGGCTTTGTGCCTCCTATAAGATCTACCACCGCGGGGATGCCTGGAATCCTCGGAATCCGCCATGCTTTCACACTCCAGAATCTTCCACCGTGTGTGCCGCATGCAGAAGAGAGATGGTCACGCCCCAGCGTCATGATGCATTAATGCCCTGTACACACGATCGGACATTGATCGGACATTCCGACAACAAAATCCATGGATTTTTTCCGACGGATGTTGGCTCAAACTTGTCTTGCATACACACGGTCACACAAAGTTGTCGGAAAATCTGATAGTTCTAAACGCGGTGACGTAAAACGCGTACGTCGGGACTATAAACGGGGCAGTAGCCAATAGCTTTGATCTCTTAATTTATTCTGAGCATGCGTGGCACTTTGTGCATCGGATTTGTGTACACACGATCGGAATTTCCGACAACGGATTATGTTGTCGGAAAATTTTATAGTAAGCTCTCAAACTTTGTGTGTCGGAAATTCCGATGGAAAATGTGTGATAGAGCCCACACACGGTCGGAATTTCCGACAACAAGGTCCTATCACACATTTTCCGTCGGAAAATCCGACCATGTGTACAGGGCATAAGAGCGGAGAGAGCGCAGTTTTTACGCATGTGCAGTGTATATAAAGCCATAATGCGAAGTTGATGTAAGGGCCGTAGGAACGATCTGGGAGTGGAGGACGAAAGATCGACATCGCCAAAAGGAAAGCTAAAAAGAAGTTACAATTGTAAATCAGGGCATCAGTGGTTAGTGGCCTATGCTGCTTATAGATTGAGGCCTATATTGGAACCAGATTATGAGAGTTTAACCTGATATTAGGGTTTGTCTTGTGTTGTGTCTTGCAGGCAAAATGATGGATAAATTCACAGCCCCAGATTTTTTACCCAAATTTATCCAGCTATACTGGGAGCTGCCATGTCTATGGCAAGTCAAAAGCAGAGATTATTCCAATAAAATCAAGAGGAAGGCAGCAATGGAGAAACTGTTGGAATTGGTGAAGCCTCTGTATCCCATGGCAGACATCAATTATTTGACCCAAAATTGGTAGCCTGCGTAGTACATATAATAGGGAGCGCAAGAAAGTCATGGAATCCCAGAGATCGGGAGCAGCAGCAGATGATATATATGTCCCCAGGCTGTGGTACTACAACAGCCTGCGTTTTTTGTCAGACCAAACCGAACCACGCCCATCACTATCAACGCTTCCTTCCACATCGGCTGAGGCCACAGTTCCTGAGGTCCACCCTGGTTCTTCTACACAGGAAGAAGATATGGAGGAGCCCAGCTTGACCCAGGTATAGCATTGTTAAACATATTTGTAGACAAAAATTTAATGGCGTTAACTAGATGTTATTGATCCCAAATTTCCGCCTTAACAAAGTGATTTACATATCAATAGACAGTAGTGGCCAAAAATGATTGGGACAAGAATGAAAAATGCTGGGGTCAGAATGATAGTCTTTTCTATTTGTTAACATTCAATTTGCAACAGTCATGTGCTCAAAATTGTGTGTGATTGATGACCAAAAACCTAAAAATATGTCTCATTTTCATACACAGGAAAGTCTCAGTCAGAAGGAGGCCATGCCCAGAAACCAGACTGAGTCCCAGGTTCCTCCCCTATGCCCTCCTACTAAAAGTGCCAGGAAGACCAGAAACCTGGATGAGGCCTTCCTCAGGCATGCTACAAGTGCCATTAGCACGGCCCCGGATGCCCAGGAGGCTTTTGGCTACATGACTGCCAATGAGTTCAAGGATATAGAGGAGGACCAACGCAGCATGTGTGAGGAAATGATCCTGCAGCTCCTCAACAAGGGGAGGAGGGGCCAAATTACCCCGAAAACGCACATCTGCGAATTAGAGCACAATCCTCCACCAGCTCCACAGCCACCCCACCCACCACAGCAGCATGGCGGACCGTGGCAATGCAGCCCCAACACCCCAAATAAGCCTGCTGGGCTGGGGATTTTCAACCCTACAATTTTTAATTTTCTTTTTGTTTATTTTGAAAATTAGGATTTGAGTTGATCTTTTCTTTGTTTTTTTTGTGCAGAGAATGTATTTTTATTTAACCGCTTCAGCCCCGGAAGGATTTACACCCTTCCTGACCAATTGTGCAGTCGTGCGACTTTACACCCAAACAAAATTTACGTCTTTTTTTCTCACAAATAGAGCTTTCTTTTGGTGGTATTTGATCATCACTGCGGTTTTTATTTTTTGCGCTATAAACAAAAAAAGAGCGTCAATTTTGAAAAAAACGCAATATTTTTTACTTTTTACTATAATAAATATCCCCCAAAAATATATAAAAAAAACAATTTTTTTCCTCAGTTTAGGCCGATATGTATTCTACATATTTTTGGTAAAAAAAATCGCAATAAGGGTATATTGATTGGTTTGCAATTTTTATCAAGACTGCGACATTATGGCGGACACATCGGACACTTTTCACACTATTCTGGGACCATTGTCATTTATACAGCGATCAGTGCTAAAAAATGCACTGATTACTGTGTAAATGACACTGGCAGGGAAGGGGTTAAACACTAGGGGGCGATAAAAGGGTCAAGTGTGTCCTAGGGAGTGATTCTAACTGTGGGGGGATGGGCTTCAACTCACATGACTGAAATCACTGCTTCCGATGACAGGGAGCAGTGATCTCTGTCATGACACAAGGCAGAACGGGGAAATGCCTTGTTAACTTCCCCATTCTACGGCTCCATGACACGATTGCCAGGAAACCGGCGGACATCGAGTCCGCCGGTCCTGCGGGCACGGTCACACTGTACGCAGCAGGCCCATGCACACTCCTGCAAGCTCCGGCTCTTAAAGGGGACGTATAGGTACGTCCATTTGCCCACCGCTGCCATTGTGCCGACGTATATGTTGGCAAGTGGTTAATTTAGTTTATTTGTGTGGAAGGAAGCATTGAGAGCGATGGCCTGGGTTCAGTCCGGTCTGGCAAAAAACGCAGGCTGCTGGAAGACCACAGCCTCGGGACATATATGTCATCTGCTGTTGCTCCCGATCTCTCGGAGTCCAGGACCATGTTGTGCTCCCTATTAAATGGACTCCGACCACAGCCTCGGGACATATATGTCATCTGCTGCTGCTCTCGATCTCTCGGAGTCCAGGACCGTGTTGTGCTCCCTATTAAGTGGACTCCTCAGGTTACCAATTTTGAAATTCACATAATTGATGTCTGCCCTGGGGTACAAACGCTTCACCAATTCCATCGTTGCCTTCCTCTTGATTTTTATATGACCTTGTGTCCCTATTCAATAAAAAAAATTTTGGGGAAAAATACTTGGTTATGTGTTTTACTTAAAAAAGGACTGTTTGTTTGTGAGTAGGCAGGTACATTTCAAAAATACAATGTCAAATTAACAAGGGACGCCAACATAGTTATATCTTTAAGCTTAAAAACTACAAGATAATAATGATGTGTTGTGGTAACTTGACCCAAAAAATATATATATATTATTCTGGAGATCACTAGAAAAAAAAATATTATTCTGGAGATCACTAGAAAAAAAAATATTATTCTGGAGATCACTAGAAAAAAAAATATTATTCTGGAGATCATTAGACAAAAAAATTGAAATACGTTTGGCAGAACTCTGTCAATATTACCAGCAAAGCAGCTTCATTATTGTTCCTTTATAAAGAAGAAGAGAATTGTGCGCTGCATTGAGAGATTTCATAATTTGCCGCGTCACGAATGTTAATTCTCCATCACGAACGCTAGTTTACAAGACCGACCGCTTCCGGCTCCTCCTTGCTTCCGAGCATGCGTGTTTGTACTTTGGACTTTTGTCCAACAGACTTGTGCACACACCTTTTGGTAAATCCGACAAGAGACATTTGTACGCGGAAAATTTGAAAACCTGCTAGCCAACATTTGTTGGCGGAAAGTCCAATCGTGTGTACGGGGCTTTAGTTAACCTTTTGTTTCATTAGACCTTTAACGAATGAGCGAATTATGTCGAATTCATTTGTTATTTTTCGTTATAACTTCTTTCGTATAAGTTGAAGTACTTTATTTTTTTTCTTCGGACATTCGGATGCATCTGAATGTCTGAAAGATGCAAAATTCGGCTGAATTTCGATTTGTTACGAAACGCATTGCACATGTCTCTACTAGTCATCATCAAATATAACAAGTGTATTGCCATTGAAGTAGATGTAAATCTACTCACTAAAATCTCATCTTTAACAAGCTCTGTAATTCCAGAAGTCCTCTTCAATATATTTAAATCTGCCGTCTTCTACCCAGTGATCCTGTCGTGGAGGTCCCTGTTCAACGCACTTCCTGTTATAAGGTGTCCCCATTTCCCAAAGTGTTGTCACCCTCTTATATGAACTTCTGATGAATTTGTACACACATAACGTAGGTATGGTCCACTGTTCTCACCATCAGAAAACCCACCCTGAGAAATGCCTTTTAGCCATCACTAGAGTGTGTGTAGACAGGAAATGACTGCAGGGAAGCTGCAGGAGATCAGCAGCAACAATGGACAAAAAAACATCCAGCTCCGGACCACCTCCTGTGCAGCCCTGCTGCACTGGATCATATATATATATATATATATATATATATATATATATATATATACTATATACAGTGGGGATGGAAAGTATTCACACCCCCTTAAATTTTTCACTCTTTGTTATATTGCAGCCATTTGCTAAAATCATTTAAGTTCATTTTTTTCCTCATTAATGTACACACAGCACCCCATATTGACAGAAAAACACAGAATTGTTGACATTTTTGCAGATTGATTAAAAAATAAAAACTGAAATATCACATGGTCCTAAATATTCAGACCCTTTGCTGTGACACTCATATATGTAACTTAGGTGCTGTCCATTTCTTCTGATCATCCTTGAGATGGTTCTACACCTTCATTGAGTCCAGCTGTGCTTGATTATACTGATTGGACGTGATCAGGAAAGCCACACACCTGTCTATATAAGACCTTACAGCTCACAGTGCATGTCAGAGCAAATGAGAATCACGAGGTCAAAGGAACTGCCTAAAGAGCTCAGAGACAGAATTGTGGCAAGGCACAGATCTGGCCAAGGTTACAAAAAAATTTCTGCTGCACTTAAGGTTCCTAAGAGCACAGTGGCCTCCATAATCCTAAATGGAAGACGTTTGGGACAACCAGAACTCTTCCTAGAGCTGGCCGTCTGGCCAAACTGAGCTATCGGGGGAGAAGAGCCTTGGTGAGAGAGGTAAAGAAGAACCCAAAGATCACTGTGGCTGAGCTCCAGAGATGCAGTCTGAAGATGGGAGAAAGTTGTAGAAAGTCAACCATCACTGCAGCCCTCCACCAGTTGGGGCTTTATGGCAGAGTCACCCGATGGAAGCCTCTCCTCAATGCAAGACACATGAAAGCCTGCATGGAGTTTGCTAAAAAACACCTGAAGGACTCCAAGATGGTGAGAAATAAGATTCTCTGGTCTGATGAGACCAAGTGGAACTTTTTGGCCTTAATTCTAAACGGTATGTGTGGAGAAAACCAGGCACTGCTCATCACCTGTCCAATACCGTCCCAACAGTGAAGCATGGTGGTGGCAGCATCATGCTGTGGGGGTGTTTTTCAGCTGCAGGGACAGGACGACTGGTTGCAATCGAGGGAAAGATGAATGAGGCCAAGTACAGGGATATCCTGGACGAAAACCTTCTCCAGAGTGCTCAGGATCTCAGACTGGGCTAAAGGTTTACCTTGCAACAAGACAATGACCCTAAGCACACAGCTAAAATAACGAAGGAGTGGCTTCACAACAACTCCGTGACTGTTCTTGAATGGCCCAGCCAGAGCCCTGACTTAAACCCAATTGAGCATCTCTGGAGAGACCTAAAAATGGCTATCCACCAACGTTTACCATCCAACCTGACAGAACTGGAGAGGATCTGCAAGGAGGAATGGCAAAGGATCCCCAAATCTAGGTGTGAAAACTTGTTGCATCTTTCCCAAAAAGACTCATGGCTGTATTAGATCAAAAGGGTGTGTAGCGCTGACAACTTTTGTTTTTAGTCATAAGTGTGTTATAAAGGTATAAGTTGATCTAGTGCCATCTAGTGGACAATTGAAAAGGTACAACACTTTTATGTTTCATGATTAAGAGAAGTGACATGGAAGTGATTGATTATTTACTTCTGAACATTAACTATGACCTACCCACAATGCTCCTGGACAAGGAGAACTGAACTGCATTGTGGGAGGATATAAAAGTGCTGGGAGCAGCCATCTTAGGTCTCTTGTTCCTGGGACGCATGGCCTGCCAGCAGGACTCTGTGGGTGTGTGTGTCCCACAGGGTTGCGGCCTACCTTGTGAAGGAGCGGAGCAGCAGCAAGGATCCTGTCATCGTATCCCAGTGTGCTAAAGCAGCAGAAGTGATTGTTCCAGAGGCCTGTGGGGAGGTAACCGAGGACTCCTGGTCGTTAGTGAACGGAAAAGTGTGACGTGGTGGTGGCTGCATACAGACTGAGAACTGCTGAAACGAAGACATCCATCTGCCCGGATCCCGTGTGGTGAGAGGGTTAACACCCGGAAGTTTGTTTAATACTACGCACACACTTAGAACTTTTACAGATTGTTGCTGGGACAGATAGTCCCACGGAACAAGTTGAGTTGGAGAATATTACATTTGCATAGACTACAATATTCAAGAACTGACATTAGATGTTTGTCTTCTTCATATAAGAACACTTAATCAGTTTGCTGGATTACAATTGCCTTTGTGTATTACTTTACACTGCGCAACACCTCAGAAGAACTCTCTGTGGATTACAATTATCATTTCTTAGCTAGCGAAAATTGAAGACATCAAGATCTCTTTTACTGCAGGGCCCTGCATCTAGTTACACAGGATAGTGACTTTATGGTTTAGAGCAGGGGGAGCTCCCTGGTATAAATATATATTTAGGTATATTCTGTGTATGTTATCAATATTGTCATAACTATTTACTATACTGTTACACCACGTTGGTGTGATAGTGTAGTCACTGTAATAACTTTCTATATAAAATATATAATTTATCCAAAGAAAGAAGTCATTTTGGTTATTACAGAAGTTTGTGTGCAGTGTTGTTATTTCTCCTGCAGGTGGAGCTACAAGCACCCAGGTAGAGGTAACTTTGGGGAGATATCTGGGAGAAAGAACACATTAACCCAGTGGTAAAACACTATCCCCCGAACAAAGAGCCAAGGTGGTCGCAGTAAGACCCAATCATGAGACATTCCGCACTTATGCATTATTGGAGTGGAGGAAGGGAGTTCCGGAAAATTTCAAGGGTGCAAGTGTTAAACTCGCTGACAAGACCAAATTTTATCTGACCCACCCAAGGGAAGAAAGGGAGAATCTTGCCACCTTCCCCCAGATGAGTTCGGCAGAAATCAAGGTTCCATCACAGTCAGCACCAGCTACAATTGAGCCAGAACTTTTTACAGGCCTGGGAAATTTGGTGTCCCAATGTCAAAAAGGGAACACAACATATTCAGGGACTGGGTACCGAAAACTGGGCATTTTCGCGGGCCAATGGCCTGTACCCAAAGGAGAAGATTCCTTTGAAGAGTGGTTGGAACAGGCCACGCAAGTGTTGGATGAGTGGGACATCCCTGAAACGCAAAAAAACTGCAGATTACTGAGAGTCTGAAAGGGCCTGCTTCCGAGGCTATTCGAAATCTGAAGCTTAGCAAACAGAACTGTGTAGCCCAAGATTATTTAGATATCCTACAAGATGTGTTCGGATGCACCGAAAAGGTCTCTGACTTGATTTATCAATTAGAACACACCTACCAAGAAACAGGAGAGAAGTTGTCTGAATATATGGTTAGACAAGGTCATTCACCAGATATTGTTATAGAAGGGATTAGATCCTAGTAAGGTGGATGAAATTCGAGCCAAACAAGTTTTAAGAGGTGCCCAGCCTTTGGATCCCATCACCCTCCAATTAAGGACTCGTCAAGATGGAGGCATATTGAAGTACCCAGATCTAATTCGGATTGTACGGGAGGAAGAAGCTATCCTCGAAAGGAAGAAGGAAAAAATTCAAGAACCAAAACACACTGTTGGGGTCAGAACAGTTAGTGTGATGGAAGAGGATCCCCAGATTGAGTTTCTTAAGACTCAGGTGGCCCAGCTAATAGAGATGATGGCTTTGCTGACTGCAAGATCCCCTACTCCGCCCAATGGAGGAACTAAAAAAATAAAAAAAGTATCAGATTTCACATTCAGAATGGAATCTGGACTTTGTTTCAACTGTGGAGGGGCTGGAAATTTTGGGAAAGTGTGCCCAAGTCCAAGGGCGGCTGTATGAGGTCAAAAGCCGGCGGAAAACTTCAAAGGGCCCCAGTGAAATAGTCAACTGGGTGCCCTGTAACAGTCATCAACTCCAACGAAACCCAGGTTCACAAAGTTTTGAGAGTAAGGGGAGGAATGAAGATGAGTGAGCGTCCATGGAAACGAGGAGTCAAGATGCGCACTAACAAGCAAAAGAAGCCATACACTCATGGTGAATTTCCTCCCAACCTAGTGGGACCCTCTCCGATCATCTCCATCCAGGTAGAAGGCACTGCTGGATACCGGAGCCCAAGTGACCTTATTATATAAAGATTTCTACATGAAGCATTTCAAGCATCTGCCCTTGCAAAAGTTGATAGAATTGGAGATATGGGAGCTAGGTACCCAGAACTTTCCCTATGAGGGATATATCTAACCTAACTCACCTTTGACTCGAGTGTGGCTGGAAAGGCGGAGACTTTCGACACCCTGGCGGTTGTGTGTCCTCTGCCCCCTGGGGCTCATAAAAGTTCCCTGATCATCGGAAAAAATACTGATCTGGTCAGAAGACTTCTTGCACCGCTTGTACAGAAGGAAAGTGCCCCGGCCATGAAGGTACATCCCATGCTAACCCAGGTGTACAAGGATATAGTACACGAACAGAAGGCCCCACCAGAAGGGGTGGGGAAAGTTTGGCGTTTAGACCGAGGTGAAGAACTGCTACAACTGGGTGAAGTGATATGCATGAGGGCCTCTGTCAAGTTAAGTTGGAGACAACCTGGTCTTTTGTTGTCTTGGAAACGGACACTCGAGAAGAGGATGTGGGTCTGGAAATACTCCCAAAAGTGTTATCAACTAAGGCGCTTAAGAGAAGCAGAGGGAGGGTTTCAGTCAGTGTTCGGAACACGACAGCCTTGCCTGTGAAGATACCAGCAAGAATGCTGCTGGGGCAGGCGAATCAAGCAACCCCGGTCTCGCCAAGTGATGTCAAAAGAGGACCCGAAGAAGAGATTCCAATAGAGAACTTCTACCCGAAGAACACCTCCCTTAAGCCTGTTTGGATGGAGAGGGCCAAAGCCCAGCTCATAAAATGGAAAGAGGTTTTCTCGAAGAGTGAGTTTGATGTGGGGTATGCCAAGAGTGCAGAGCACAAGATCCGGCTGGAGTAAGACAAACCTTTTCGAGAAAGGGTTAGGAGAATCCCACTGGGAGATCTTGAGGACCTTCGAGAACAGCTGGCTGAGCTGAAAAGGACTGGGATTATCAGGGAGTCCAGGAGTTCATACGTCTCCCCGATAGTGGTAGTGAGGAAGAAAAATGGGTCACTACGGCTGTGTATCGACTATAGGACCCTGAAACGACGGACCATTCCTGATCAATACAATACCTCTCGTATAGAAGATGCCCTACAGAGTCTGTCAGGGGCCAAGTGGTTCAGTGTATTAGATTTGAAGAGTGGTTATTATCAGATCCCCATGATTCCTGAGGATAAGGAGAAGACTGCTTTCATTACCCCCCGTGGGATTCTATGAATTTAACCGAATGCCACAAGGTTTGTCTGGGGCCCCAGCAACTTTCCAGCGGCTCATGGAGAAGACGGTAGGCGACATGAACTTGATTGAGGTCTTAGTATACTTAGATGATATCATAGTATTTGGCCGAACTCTTGAAGAGCATGAAGAGCGACTGGAGAAGGTTCTGAATAGATTATATGATGAGGGCCTGAAACTTTCAATGGAGAAATGTCAGTTCTATCAATCTTAGGTGAACTATTTGGGGCACATTGTGTCTGAAGAAGGGATAGCAACTGACCCTGAGAAGTTGGAAGCTGTTACTTCTTGGCCCAAGCCCACGAATGTGACTGAGCTCAGGTCATTCCTAGGATTCTGCTCCTACTATCGGAGGTTTGTGGAGGGGTTTGCAAAGATAGCCCACCCACTCACAGAGCTACTGAAGCATCAGGAAGGAGCTGATGTGGATTCGGAGGAACCTGTTAGGCGAAAGGAAGGGCCTCGGAAGAAAAAGGAGTCTATCCTAGATCAGTGGACTCCGCAATGTGAGGAGACATTCAGACAATTGAAGTGGAGCCTTACCACTGCTCCAGTGTTAGCTTATGCGGATCCTACCAAGCCCTATGAACTGCACGTGGATGCTAGCCGAGAGGGACTAGGTGGAGTACTCTACCAAGATCATGTTGGACATTTAAGGCCCATTGCTTATGTGAGCCGGAGCCTGTCTCCTGCTGAGAAGAACTACCCCACTCATAAACTTAAGTTTCTGGCCTTGAAGTGGGTCGTGGTAGACAAGTTGAGAGATTACCTGTATGGTGCAGAGTTTGTAGTCAGAACGGATAACAACCCCCTCACATACTTGATTACCACCGCAAAGTTGGATGCCACAGGCCATAGGTGGTTGGCTGCTCTTTCAAAATTCTCCTTCAGCTTGAAATACAGACCAGGAGTGGGCAACAGAGATGCAGATGCGCTGTCAAGAAGACCCCACAGTCCCCTGAGCTCTCAAGAGGATTGGACTCAGCTTGCCCCCAAAGGGGTAAGAGCCCTTTGTGAAGGAGCAGAAAAGCAGGAGAAAGGTGGGGCCAGAGCTGAAGAGATTGGAGTGACTACAGCAGGGGTACCTAGGTATTACTGTAATGTCTCTCAGATTGCAGCAGAAGGTCTACCTAAGTTATCGAGAAAAGACCTTAGGAGAGACCAGCAGGAAGATCCACTCTGCAGCTTGATATTGGAGGCTCTGGAGAATCAGCACCCTGATTTACTTTTGAAGAGTGCTCGAAAAAAAGCTCTGTTGTTACATAAAGAGTGGAGTCGGTTGCAGTTGCAACAAGGGGTGGTCTTCCGAAGGGGCCCCTCTGAAGATCTGGAGGAGAAGTGGCAACTGTTTCTGCCAGAGAAACAGAGAGAGACAGTGTTAATCGCTCTGCATGATTGTCATGGACATCTGGGGGCAGAAAGAACTCTTCAATTGATAAGGGATAGATTCTATTGGCCTTACATGAGGAAAGAGGTGGAGAGTTACTGTCATTCCTGCCATAGGTGTATCCAGAGAAAGACTTTGCCACAACGGGCAGCCCCGATGGGTCATTTATCAAGCCATGGTCCTATGGATTTAGTTTGCATAGATTTCCTGTGTCTAGAATCTGACTCGAGTGGGCAAGGAAATATTCTGGTAGTCACAGACCATTTTACCAGATATGCTCAAGCTTTCTCCACAAAAGGTCAGAAGGCAGTCACAGTGGCAAAGACACTAGTGGAGAAGTTCTTCGTCTATTATGGCTTACCACAGAGGATTCACTCAGATCAGGGAAGAGACTTCGAGAGTACGCTCATCAGGAGATTATTGGATCTGTTGGGAATTCAGAAGTCTAGAACTACACCTTATCATCCGCAAGGAGACCCTCAGCCAGAGAAGTTTAATAGAACTCTTCTTAATATGTTGGGGACACTGACCTCTGAGCAAAAGCCCAACTGGAGTAAGCATATTGCCGCTTTAGTACATGCATATAACAGCGCCAAGAGTGATGTCACAGGATATTCACCTTATCAGCTGATGTTTGGGCGAGAGGCTAGATTACCAGTGGTAAAAAGCATAAGAAAATAAGAGGTTGCGCTAGTACTAATACAACATAATAGGTAGTATACAATGAAGAAAATTCATATAGTGATCATAAGTAAATCAATGTGCAAAACTTGGTGATATTAAAAAAATCCATGAAATAAGCATGATTAAGTGTTGTGAAAAGTCCAAAACACCAACAATATGCAAAAAAGTCCAAGTGATATTATTGAAGATCCGTGACAACAAGGAAAGGTCCACCACCAGGAATGGAAGGGGTTACTCCTTACCAGAGGGCCATGACCCCCCACCACAGAGGGTCACAGCAAGCAGGGATCTTTAAAAGCCAAAATTGGGAACTAGCAGCGGTGTCCACCAGAGGTCATCCCATCAACAGCAACTCCAGCGACCCGGGGCATAGATACCATAAAATAAAAGGGGCTCACATAGTGTAAAACCACTTACATTTATTAGAAAAAAGTAAATAACAAATGCGCACTTACAGAGTGTCAATAGATAAAACAGCCTTAAGTCCGGCTCCGTGGCCACCGGAGCTCGGACAAACCCGTCCTGCTGGAATGCAACTCGCTTGGGGGTGACGTCAGCGCGTCGTCTGCGGAGCCAGAGCTGCTGTTGATGGGATGACCTCTGGTGGACACCGCTGCTAGTTCCCAATTTTGGCTTTTAAAGATCCCTGCTTGCTGTGACCCTCTGTGGTGGGGGGTCATGGCCCTCTGGTAAGGAGTAACCCCTTCCATTCCTGGTGGTATTCCTGGGAAACACAAGCTGGCAAATCGCTGGAGGTCACAGCCATACATTGTGTGTAAACAGCTCCCAGGACTTCCAGTCTTTGAAATCAGACCAGAAGGAAGTGCTGGACCAATTAAGACTTGGCATCGGAATCACCTTTTGCCTCTTACTGATGCAGTCAGGATAGTCCCCGAGGAGGAGTTATCATCTACATTAGAGGTTGCACAAAGGCCTGTAACTAGGTCTCAGTCTGGGACTTTAGCAACTAAAGAGTGTTTCATCCCCGACAACCGAAGAAGGTAGTGAGGCCCTCAGGCCAGAAGCTCCAGAGTTTGTACCATTTTCCGAAAGAACTGAAACATGTTTATCTCCCTCTGAAGTAGAAGAAAACAGTGTTCACTCAGAAATAGAGGACACACCAAAAGAACAAAGGGGAAAGAGGAGCATTCACCCACCCAAGAGACTAACCTATGATACATTGGGCGAGTGTTCTGAGACAACAAAGGTTACCAGCAAAAGGAATGTCGATGAGCCTAGTTCCTCCTCAGTCAATCTAGAAAATGAGAGCCCTGTTTCACCCCTTGACACATCTGTATCTGATACTAAAGTGACAGTTGTGGGTACACAGAATAGCTTTCCAACACCTGAGAATTGGTGGGAGTCTCCTCTGTCGGTCCTGTGCACTCGTTTAGAGGGTAAGATGTGTAGCAGAAACAAGGTCTTACATATCTTTGGGGACCAAAGATTTAAAGCAGGGGGAGTATGTAGCGCTGACAACTTTTGTTTTTAGTCATAAGTGTGTTATAAAGGTATAAGTAGATCTAGAGCCATCTAGTGGACAATTGAAAAGGTACAACACTTTTATGTTTCATGATTAAGAGAAGTGACATGGAAGTGATTGATTGTTTACTTCTGAACATTAACTATGACCTACCCACAATGCTCCTGGACAAGAGGAGAACTGAACTGCATTGTGGGAGGATATAAAAGGGCTGGGAGCGGCCATCTTAGGTCTCTTGTTCCTGGGACGCGTGGCCTGCCAGCAGGACTCTGTGGGTGTGTGTGTCCCACAGGGTTGTGGCCTACCTTGTAAAGGAGCGGAGCAGCAGCAAGGATCCTGAAATCGTATCACAGTGTGCTGAAGCAGCAGAAGTGATTGTTCCAGAGGCCCGTGGGGGAGGTAACCGAGGACTCCTGGTCGTTAGTGAATGGAACAGTGTGACGGCATGGGGGTGGCTCCATACAGACTGAGAACTGCTAAAACGAGACATCCATCTGCCTGGATCCCGCGTGGTGAGAGGGTTAACACCCAGAAGTTTCTTTAATACTACGCACACACTTAGAACTTTTACAGATTGTTGCTGGGACAGATAGTCCCAGGGAACAAGTTGAGTTGGAGAATATTACATTTGCATAGACTACAATATTCAAGAGCTGACATTAGATGTTTGTCTTCTTCATATAAGAACACTTAATCAGTTTGCTGGATTACAATTGCCTTTGTGTATTACTTTACACTGCGCAACACCTTAGAAGAACTCTCTGTGGATTACAATTATCATTTCTTAGCTAGCGAAGATTGAAGACGTCAAGACTATCTCTTTTACTGCAGGGCCCTGCATCTAGTTACACAGGATAGTGACTTTATGGTTTAGAGCAGGGGGAGCTCCCTGGTATAAATATATATTTAGGTATATTCTGTGTATGTTATCAATATTGTCATAACTATTTACTATACTGTTACACTACTAATAACTTTCTATATAAAATATATCATTTATCCAAAGAAAGAAGTCATTTTGGTTATTACAGAAGTTTGTGTGCAGTGTTGTTATTTCTCCTGCAGGCGGAGCTACAAGCACCCAGGTAGAGGTAAATATAAATACAAGTGTATATTGCGGGTTAAAGTTGGTAATAATATCATTACAACACTGCACTACAGCTGTGTCAAGGGGACTGAACAACTTAAGAGGGGTGAGGAGAATAGAGGACAGGCCCAATAATAAACCAGCAGCTCCACCGAGCGTTATTGCTACAGGTGCTTCTACTAAATACTGAGCAAAGGGTCTGAATACTTAGGACCATGTGATATTTCAGCTTTTCTTTTTTAATAAAGCTGCAAAAATGTCAACAATTCTGTGTTTTTCTATCAATATGGGGTGCTGTGTGTACATTAATGAGGAAAAAAATTAACTTAAATGATTTTAGCAAATGGCTGCAATATAACAAAGAGTGAAAACTTTAAGGGGGTCTGAATACTTTCCGTTCCCAATGTATATAATCTTATATGGCATTTCCTGGTTGGGGGCGCACCTGCTGTGCTGTCATTCACTACAGCACAAGCCGATCAGCAGGTCCTGGCCAATGATTTATGGCCGAGACCTGTTGATGGGCTGGGCGAATGACAGAAGAGAGCCCTGTGTTGGTAAACAACACAGGGCTCTCTATGAAGAGCAGGAACGTGGCTGTTTTTTTTTTTTTCCCTCCAAAGCAGGGAGTAAAAACAGTCACATCGCTTAGTAAAAGCAGCACCCACTACGCACTTTACACTTGTTAGGCACGCAGTTAACCCTTTGATTGCCCCTAGATGTTAACCCCTTTCCTTGTCATTAGTACAGTTACAGTACATAGTATTAGCACGGATCACTGTATTAGTGTCACTGGTGATGTCAGTGTCATTTAGTCAGTTCCCACCCAGTGTCAGTTAGTGTCAGATTTCCTGCTGCACTATCACAGTCCCACTATAAGTCTCTGATCACCGCCAGTACTAGTATATATATAAAAAAAAAAACTAAAAATTCCAGTATATATACCATAGTTTGTGTACATCCTATAACTTTCACGCAAACCAATTAATTAATAGACAATAGAAATAGAAATAGACAATAGACATTTGTAGAAATATACACATATTTCACACCACTAGTATATATTAAAAAAAAAAAAAAATTCCAGTATATATATCATAGTTTGTATACCCTATAACATTCACGCAAACCAATTAATAGACACTTACTGGGATTTGTTTTTTTTTACCAAAGACATGTAGCAGAATACATGTTGACCTAAATTTACAAAGAAATTTAATTTTTACATTTTTTAATGGATATGTTTTATAGCAGAAAGTAAAAAAAATCTTGTTTTTTTTTTTTTTTTTTTTTCAAAATGTTTGGTTTCTTTTCATTAATATAATAAAAAATAAAAAAGGCAGTGATGATCAAATACCACTGAAAGACAGCTTTATTTGTGTGAAAAAAATATATAAATGTCATTTGCAATTACAGTTAAAGTAGCGCAGTGCTAAAGAGAAAAACATGGTCTGGCCATGAAGGGGATAAAACCTTCCAGGACTGAAGTGGATATAGAAACAATATTTTATTTTTATTTATTTATTTAAGAAAATTCAGCAAACTAAATGTCATTTAGGTAGAGTTAAAGTGGTGTTCCGGCCAAAATTATACTTTTTAAATAAAAATCCCCCTATAATACACAAGCTTAATGCATTCTAGTAAAGTTAGTCTGTAAACTAAGGTCTGTTTTGTTAGTTTATAGCAGTAGTTTGTTATTTTATAAACTTACAGCAGGCCGTGGTCATCTTAAGTGTGGGTATCTGAAGCCAGACTGTATTTCTTCCTGGATCTCATCCTTGCAGATCTCGCACATGCTCAGTGCAGCACAAGCAGTGTAATAGGTTTCAGGTCAGGTTTCCATAGCAACGGCAGTGACAGAGGAAGTTGCCGCCCCTTCCCAGAAGGCCTTGCAAACAGGAAATGATGCGATGGGCCACGGCCAGGGAGGAGGAAGTGAAAAATGAATACAGCAGATATACAGTAGGTGCTAAGAAAAAAAAAAAATCCAATTCGTTTACAGTGCACAGTTTAGTGAGGGATGCTGAAGAGTTGTTAAAGTGGGTGAAACTCCACTTTAACATCTACTTTAATTTGTAGAAATATACACATATTTCACACCGCCAGTATATATATATAAACCAAACGAAAAATTCCAGTATATATACCATAGTTTGTAAATCCTATAACTTTCATGCAAACCAATTAATAGACACTTATTGGGATTAGTTTTTTTTTTTACCAAAGACATGTAGCAGAATACATGTTGACCTAAATTTACAAAGAAATTCAAATTTTACATTTTTTTAATGGATATGTTTTATAGCAGAAAGTAAAAAAAAAAAATCTTTTTTTTCTTTCAAAATGTTTGGTCTTTTTTCATTTATATAATAAAAAATTAAAAAAGACAGTGATGATCAAATACCGCCGAAAGACAGCTCTATTTGTGTGAAAATTTTTTTATAAATATAAATGTAAATGCCATTTGTGTACATCGTTGCATGACCGCACAATCACCAGTTAAAGTAGCGCAGTGCTAAAAAATGGCCTGGCCATGAAGGGGGTAAAACCTTCCAGGACTGAAGTGGATATAGAAACAATATTTTATTTTTATTTATTTATTTTTTTAAGAAAATTGAGCAAACTAAATGTCATTTAGGTAGAGTTAACATCTACTTTATTTCGTAGAAATATACACATATTTCACACTTTCATGCTTACCACTGAGCTATCATTTCTTCCTTCTGCTACAGATGTACTTTATGTGTTTTGTTCATTCATGTCGGGTTCAATTCTACCTTAATGGTTTATTCTGCATGTGTTTATATAAACACATTTCACGACACGTTTCCCGCCGAGCCATTCTTTTTTTTTTCCTGCCTCTGGAGATGTGCTCCGTACATTTTGTGTATTGATAATGACCTTGTGCTGGATTGTGTTCACATCACTGTAATAATTGCCATGGAGATTAAAGAAAATGAACAACAGAAAATAGAGAGAAAGAGCAACTAAATGCTATAATTTCTACTTTTTTCATAAAGAAGATTTCAAATAAACTACCTCCAAAGAAAAAATGTGAAATTAAAATCATGGTGTCTTACTTTTAGACACCTTGATTATGTTTAGATAGAAATTGTTTATGCACTGCACAGTTTACATATCAATTTTTGTTATTCGGTATAGTAGCGGGTTAAAGCGGAGCTCCACCCATAAATGGAACTTCCGCAGATCAGATCCACCCCCCCCCTCCGGTGCCACATTTGGCACCTTTCAGGGGGGGAGGGGGGAGCAGATACCTGTCAAATCCAGGTATCTGCTCCCACTTCCGGGGAAAGATCACATTGTGCGGCGAACTACGTAATGTCCGCTCCTCCTCCCCCCCCGCTGCCTTCTGGGAGACACACAGGTCCCAGAAGACAGCAGGGACCGTTCCGATCTAGAGTTGCCACCTCATCCCTTTAAACCCGAACACCTTTGAATTACACAGGTTCTGAGGCTAATTAAATGCAGATAAGGCACCAAGTGAGTTTAATTACCACCTTAATCAGCCACAGAACCTGTGTAATTATTATGTGTTCAGGGTTAAAGTGGTTGTAAACCCATTACAACCACTTTAACCTACAGGTAAGCCTAGATTAAGGCTTACCTGTAGGTGCAAGAAATACCTCCCAAACCTAAAAGGTTTAGGAGATATTTGCGGAAATAGCAGCACCATGCATGCACCATAGACATCGGGAGCAGGCGCACTGAGCGTGCCGTTTCTAAAGGCGATCATGCCGTTAGTGGCGGCACCAGAACGCATTGCGCGGGAGTGACGTCATCGCAGCTCCGGCCAGTCACAGCGCTGGAGCCGCGATACCCAGGATAGATGGCGGCGTCGGGGGAGGCGAACGAGGGCCGATGCGGGGGCTTCGATCTCAGGTAGGTAACTCATAATAAGCTAGTATGCTATGCTAGCGTGATACTGTATAAACGGTTTATTTAGGTATAAAAAAGCAGGATGCACTCACATGATGTCTATTGGAAACGAGCGTGTAGATACATCAATGCTATAGCAATTGATCTGGTCAGCAATTGAACTGGTCCCACCCAACGTGTTTCGTCACACAGTTGACGTCGTACATGTTCGTTTCCAATAGACATCATGTAAGTGCATCCTGCTTTTTTTATACCTAAATATACCATTTATACAGTATCACTCTATGCTCCTTTTTTCATTCATATGCATATGTACCTATGTGATGCTGTGATGCTGGATATCTGTATGAGGCTGTGAAGCGGGATATACCAGGACTGACAGTACCTATGTATCCCTTTTAACCTATGTTGACAAACCTGGGAAACAGTTTTCCCCACTGCGCTGTTGGCTTTTCTATTAGTTTGGAGGCCAACATCTTCTGGTAAGCTGCCATTTTTCTATCTTGGAGGCGTTTTTACACGGAGGATGCCAGGAAGCTGGTATTTTTCTTCCTATGTATATCCTCTTTCTCCACCCTTTACATACTGGATCTGATTGGGACTTTGGATTTAATCTCTAAACCCTTTTTTTCACTTTTTCAATGGATTTATTTTATTAATTAATTTATTTATCATGATTATCATGTTCATTTTATTTTGAATCATGCTCATATTATCTCATAGCGCTGCATTTTTTTATATAATGTGCTAGTATGCAATGCATACTAGCACAATATGAGTTATATGACTTACAATATGACTATGCACAATATGACTGCCCGGGGCCCAATTTTTTGGGGGGGGATGTGGTTTACTACCACTTTAAGATTGTAATCTCTCCTCTTGCCTCTTTTTACCCCAATTTCTCTCTTTCGTTTTATGTTTCATCACGTCCTTTTCTCTTTCATTCATTGTCAGATACAGGTCTGATCTTTACACCAGGGATGAGCTGAGGTTCTGGCTGAGTTGAGTACAAAACAGTCCTGCATATCTTCCATTCATTAATGGACTCACACAGTTCTGATCTTTAGATCCTGACCTCTGAGGGTGGCAAGATAACCCAATGGTCAAGATTAAGAATGAATGTAGTTCAACCCAAACCCATGGGAAACAGTCAGCTGACAGCTGCTCACCACCCCAGTCAGCTGTGGATGTTGAATTATCCCGCCTACAGCTGGATGTAAGAAAGGGGCAGGGGTGCTGGTGACATCATTGTCCTTAATATGGCCACATGGCAGAACTCAGTATGTATGTGTTGCCGTCAGAGGTTATATAGTCCTTTTCCCTTCCTGTCCTAGCATTGAGGTGTCCAAAGTGGAGAACTTATTCTACGGTTTGGAAGTGGATGGCCTCACTTTGTAAGACCTCATAGGTGTTTGGTTTGAAGTTTCGGAACTGCGGCAGGGCAATGTATGCTGCACACAGGTAGATGTCAGACTGAGAGGTGAGGATGGAGATGCTTATTCTTAGCCAGATGTGGCTCTCTACTTTTTTGATTGCTCTGATGCTCTCTTTTAGCTCCTCATATAACCCTGTTCCCGATAGATGTCTCCATGTTTCAGTGCGGGGACAGAGAACTCACTATAGTCAGAAGGGATGGGCTGTCTGTTCGGGCCGAACATGCGTTCGTCTCGAACATTGGCTGTTCGCCCGTTCGCCGAATAGCGAACATTTTAGGGTTCGAAAGTCGCGGAACACTCTTTAAAAGTCATGGGGAGAAATCAAAAGTGCTAATTTTAAAGGTTAATTTGAAAGCTATTGTCATAAAAAGTGTTTGGGGACCTGGGTCCTGCCCCAGGGGACATGTATCAATGCAAAAAAAAGTTTTAAAAACGGCCGTTTTTTCGGGAGCAGTGATTTTAATAATGCTTAAAGTGAAACAATAAAGGTGAAATATTCCTTTAAATTTCATACCTGGGGGGTGTCTATAGTATGCCTGTAAAGTGGCGCATGTTTCTTGTGTTTACAACAGTCCGAGAGCAAAATGACATTTCTAAAGGAAAAGAAAGTCATGTAAAAGTGCTAGCGGTAGCACCGGCAGCTATAATGAATTGTCGGGTCTCTGCAATACTCATCAAAGTCATTGAAAAAAACGGCCTGGGATTCCCCCAGGATTCCCCCCCCCCCCCGGCGTCTTCTTCCCCGCTTCGTTCTCTGGACGATCCGCATCCATGGGAGGTTCCCGCTGTGTGACGCTTTTGTTCTTCTGACAGCTCTTATATAACTGAGGGCGGGGCCACCCGGTGACCCCGCCCAGATCTGACGCATGGGGAAAGCCATAGGGACGAGAAGACCAAAGGAAGAAGCAGAGGATTGGAGGAAGAAGAGGAAAAAGCGGGGGAAGAAGAAGATGGAGGAAGATCTCTTCCTCTCCCCTCTCTCTCCTTATCTCCTTTCTCTTGTGTTCTCCCTCTCCTCTCTCTTCCCCTCCCTCGCCCTTGTCTCTCCTTATCGCCTTTCTCTCTTGTTCTCTCTGCCTCTCCTCTCTCTATCTCTCCTTATCCCCTCTCTCATTTTCTCCCTGCTCCTCGCTCTGCCTCTCCTCTCTCTCTCTCTCCTCTCTCCCTTTTCCCTCTATCTCCCTCTCCTCTCTCTCTCTCTCTCCCTCTCTCTTCTTTCTCTCTTTCTCTTCCACATCCCTCTTCCACATTTCCCTCTCTTCCCTCGTATTCTCTCCCCTCTCTTATCTAGCCCCAGCACACCAGGTTTATGTTCTATATGCGTCGTTGCCTCATTGATTCCAGGACGGTGGTACTCACTCGGCTCCATGATAACCGAGTTAATTATTGCACACCTTCTTTGATTTCCAACCATCAATTAGCCTTGTGAATTGGCAGCAATGAGCAGAGGAATTGATTGTCGTGTCTGTCATTTTAATTAACCTCCCTCGTTATTCTCTGATCTCAATTTCCTTGTTTCATACAGCCAGGTTTCGGAAGACAGAAGTCATGTAAACAAGTGAAATGAAGATGACACCCAAAACATAACAGGGATATTGCTGATCAACTGATTGCAATGTTAACTGTATGTAAATCTTCTAACTCGGAATCTGGAAACTGGAAAGGAAACTGTTTACCTGCCAAAGGATTTACTTTTTTTGTCCATCCAGTGCAGAGATTTTTACACAGCCCAGCCACACAGCACAGTCCTGTCTGGCAGAGGAGGGGACCTGACCCTTCTCTGCTGCGCTTTCACTATCACTTGCAGGCCTCGAAGCTGTGTCTGGTCAGGAAGAAGAGAAACAGCTGACTGATGAGCGCATTTCTGTGTCTCATTTCTTTCTTCTCCTATCAGTGTGCTTCTTGCACTGCAATACATCTATCTGGATCCTTTTTCAGTGCAGAGGTTCCCAATCTTACAAGCAACAGTCCATCCACTCTGGTGTCAATAAACAGTCTAGGGGTTGTCTTTTTGTAGTTTATTGCTTGGGATGGCAGAGGGCTGAGGGTAATATGGGATACTTAGAGCACACTGAATAGTAAATGGAGGACACTCTTGACTAAGCTAGGCTTCTCTGAACAGGCCTTTTGCCAAGGGTTAATAGGAATGTCCAGAACTGAGACCCTGTAAGAGTTGTCTCAGATAGAGCTTATAAGCTGGTAATAACAGTTAGTTAGGGGCTGTCCCAGCCAGGAGGGTAGGAGTTAATACCTTTCTTTGTTTTTGGCAGGTACTTCTTTGGGCCGACCCACTGGTCCTGTGTGATATAAAATTGACTGTTGTCCAGAGCCTAAGGGGAGGTAGTAGAAGGAGAGGGAGAAGGAGGAGAAGGAAGCTATCCATCACCATCCAGATGTAGAACTATCAGAACCTTGGGTTCACCCTGAAGACACCAGCATGGGTCTGTACCTCGGAAGAACTTGTACCTACATGGAGGTGCCTATAAAGAACTTATCTTTGCTTGGACTACACCTTAGCAGGTATGCCGAGGCAGCACTGAAGCCTGTAGTTAGAGTTAGGGAATAGGAAATAATAATGCTGTTATCTGTTGGACTGTAAAATGTCCACTTGCACCTTTCTTGAGTAAAGCTTTTGAAGCTTTGTCCTTGCCTGGTCTAAAGTTACCAAAAGGGGCGTGATGTAAGTAAATGGGCATGCACATAGTTCACTGAGTGGGTCTTAAAAACATTGAGGTATTAAGACATTGGTGTGGAGTGGAGTAGTGTAAGGACACAAGTGTTACCTGGAGTGACAGAAGTTTAACCAGCAGCCAGTTGGTAGCATGTACCTGTTATAGGTGAAATGGCATTTGGCAGCAAGGGAAATGTTGTTGACACTCCTTTCGTCAGTGGTCTGTCTCCCAGAGCAACGGAGTGGATTTGAACTGCAGAGGTTCCACATCCTGTACGGAGGTACGAAAGTTCAAGAACTAAGTTAAGTGCACCTATTGAACCTGTGCAGAGTGCACACGGGGCCCACTCCACCACTGGGGAACAGTAGTAAGAAACACTGGACAGGTGGATGTGGACAGGGCTTGGCATGATACTCCTAAATGTACATTACAGGAATGGTGTATTGAGAGTTAACTGGAGAACAGTTGTAGTGCAAGTGTGAATGGTGTTACGGTAATCTCTGAGAGTAGAGGTACGCCTTAAAATTGAGTATCCCCCATGGCGGCCTCAGCTTTATCCCAGAGCGTTGACGAAGATGAAAACCAAAACAAAGATACCCCATGTTAAGTAAAGTGAGCTGTAAAAAGTGCCTAACGTAGCCCAGAAGAACCTGCATAGGGTAAACCTCTTGCGTGACCCAGTGCTTGGCGCCCAAAGAGTTAATGGGAAAACATGGAGGACGTGACAAACAACCTCTCTACCCCTGTAGGCTCCATCAGTCTGCCTACAAGCTACTGCTGGCACTTATCCTTCAAAATAGCACACAGTCACATGGATCTTGAGCTCAGGTCTATTCTCACAATGTCTCTTTAGGACAGCTGAACTTCCCCCAGTTTCCTCCAGACTTCTGTGTCCCATGACAACTGCTCCTAGTTCCTAGCTTCCATCAGACACTCTTCAGTGAGGGAGAGATTTACTCACAATGCCACAGGATAGCTACATACCAGCTTCCCCCCAGCACTCTTCAGTGAACTCTCCAGACCAGATCCTCAGGTGAAACTGCTTATCTCCAAAGTTGAAAGGGCCCCCCAGCTCTGCCATAGCTGGGACCTTGATGAACCGCAGCAACTCCAGCAAGCTGCCTCACAGGGAAAGCAGCCCCTGAAGCTGGGTACTTCTACAGCAGGACATGAATCTTGCTACTCCAGACCCCTGATGGTTTATGTTCTCCCCAGCCACCTACTGGGCACACCTCCCCAGGGATTTGCTTCAGCACAATAAATAACTAAATGTACCTATTCTCCTAGCAACCTACCTAGGAGGGTGCGACACGTATTTTCATAAAACTTTAAACATACTGGGCTAAGGCAGGGCTGTGGCTTTCAATTTAAGGGTTTTTTTTCCCCTGCTTAAAGTTCAGCTTTCATTTTATCAGTATGCTTGTTTGAACCGTTCTAGAGCAATGGCTCAGCAAACATGGACTCTAAAGGTTTTAAAGGAAGATTGGTTCACTCAGAAGACTCTGTTCATCAGTTGGGATGATGTTCGAACTTGCAGCTACCATGGGTTTGTGGTAAATCCCTGGGTATTCAAAAGGTTGGGGAATCCCCAACCTTTGGTCGAAATTTCAACAGGTTTGACACAAGAAAAAAAACAACCTCTAATGCAGGACATAGCCTTTGTCCTTGGTCAGTTTAGTCAAAAGAGCTAATCATTTGAAGAAATGGATGACCCAGGATGGTGGGGAGCCAACGGGATGGGCTCCCAATCATGTGACCACTGTGACAACCAATCACAGTGGTCAAGTGATCGGGAAGTCCTGCCCAACCCCTGGGGGTATAGACCCATTTAAAGAGAAGAGAGACTTCCACAATGCCACATGTGGAGTGTGGTGGTCCCATCCCTAGTGTAATAGAACAAGAGAGGATACCCCCTGAATGGGACTTTGACAGACCACCAACTCAATGATAAAAAATATCTTTAATGATAAGAATAAAAAAGACAAGGGTCGTCTACACATTACATAAATGTATAAAATACATCACAAGAGAAACCAAACCAAAACAAAACAAACAAAAAAATATATATTTACAAATCAACATATGTACTCTCCTAGGGGTAGTGTACC